>NW_026004534.1:494161-580082 GCF_001458135.2 Marmota marmota marmota | reverse complement strand
AAAAAAAAAAAACCTTACCAAATAATTGGGGGCAGTAGTTCAGTACATGCATATTTCCCTGTTTTCTCCTAAAGTGCTCTTGGATAATGTCTTTTGCATTTCTCACCTTTGGAAAACTTTCACTAGGAAGAAACAAAAGAGTGCCCACAGAGAAAAGATTGTGTGAATTTTCAAGCAGCTAGTACTAACAACTGTTTGATTTCCAGCTCCATTTACATTCACACCTATAGGCCATAATGAAGTGAAACCTAAAAATTCCAATTGTTCCTGAAAGTGAACCATTGAACCTTGAAGGCCTAAACTTGGAGAGCTTACTAAGGCTAGGTCAATGATAAATCCTGTACAGTATCAAAGTAATGCAACCAAAAAAATTTGAAGCTCTTTCAGTACACAAGAATTCTGCTGGCTTCTAAAGCGTTCAGAGAAAAATCTGTTTCTTTCTACTTCAGCTGAGGGCTACTTCCACAGGAAACAAACCTGAGAATGCTCACTGAGAACTGATTGAGTGTGTAAAGTTTCAAGCAGCTAGCACAAGCCCTATTTGATTTCCAGCTCCATTTCTATTTACCCATATAGGTCAAATTGAAGTGAAACCTTAAAGTACAAACTGTTTTTTACAGTGAACCATTGCATCAAGGCCCAAATCTGTGGAAAAGTGTAAGGCTACATAAAAGGTTAAACTTGCCCAGTATCAGAGAAATTTGAACAAAACTAACTCTAACCCTAATACTAGCTATAAACCTAGCTCTAACCCTAAACCTAAATCTAAACTAACCTGTTTAGACAACCAGAAGTCATAGAAGTCCAAGATGTGGGGCTTCTAGTAGGGAAAGCTAACAGATATATCCTGCCCAGTATCCAAAATATCTGACTAATTAATCAGGGAGGTATTTCCATAAATTTTTATTGCCTGTTTCCTCCTAAAGAGCAGTCTGATAAAGTTTCTTGCATGCTTCAGTTTGGCGAAACTTTCACAAGGAAGAAACCAGAGAGTTCCCACAGATTACTGATTAAGTTTGTGAAGCTGTAAGCCCCTAGCATCAACCCTGTTTGATTTCCAGCTCCATTTTCATTTACCCATATAGGTGAACATAGAGTGAAACCTTAAAATACAAACTGTTCCTGACAGCAGTCTGCTGAACCAAGAAGGCCCAAACCTGTGGAACAAAGTAAGGCTAAGTCACAGATGAATGCTGCTCAGTATCAAAGATATTTGAACAAAAGTAACTCTAATCCTAACATTATCTCTAACTCTAGGCTTAACACTAACCCTATCCTGTTTAGAGAGCCTTTGCTCATATAAAGCCAAAATTTGGGGAGCCTAGTGGGGCAAAGTAACAGATGATTACAGTGCAGGATCAAAAAAGTTTGATCAAATAATTGGTTGATGTAGTTCATTCCTTGCATATTTTTGCATATTCTAAAGTGCTTTTGGATAAAGTTGTTTTTATATGCTTCAGCTTAGGCTATTTTCACAAGGAAGAAATCAGAGAGAGCACAGAGAGACCTTATTGAGTGTGTGAAGTTTGAAGCAACTAGCACCAACCCTATTTGAATTTTGAGCTATATTTCCATTTACCATATATGTCAAAATGAAGTGAAATACAAATGTCAAAATACAAACTATTACTGTCAGAGAACCATGGAACTGAGAAGGCTCATACTTGGGGAACATAGTAAGGCTAGGTAAAAGATGAATCCTGTCCAGTATCAAAGAAATTTTAACAAAACTAACTCTAACTTCTAACACTAGGTCTAAACCAAGCCCTAACCCTAACCATAACGTTAAGCATTACCTGTTTAGATAAACTTTTGATCATAGAAGTCCCAAAGTTGTGAAGCCTACTGGGGCAAGCTAATATATGAATAATGCACAGTATCATGAAATCTGAACAAATAATTGTGGGAGGTAATTCATTACATGCTTATTTCCCTGTTGTCCCCGAAAGTGCTCTTGTATAAAGTTGTATTTGCATGCTTCTCCTTTGGCCTATATTTAAAAGAAAGAAAGCAGAGAGTGCCCACAAGAAATAATTGAGTGTGTGATGTGCCAAGCAGCTAGTACCAACCGTTTTTTGATTTCCAGCTTCATTGTCATTCACATGTATAGGCCTTAATGAAGTGACACCTAAAAATTCAAACTGTTCCTGAGAGTGAAACATTGAAATTAAAGGTCCCAAATTGGGGATCCCATTAAGGTTAGGTAAAGGATGAATCCTGTACAGTATCAAAGTAATTTGACCCAAAATATCGAAGCTTGCTCCTAAAACACTCACAGATGAAGCTATTTCTTTTTTATTTCAGCTTAGGGCTACTTTCTCAAGAAACATACCAGAAAATGCACACTGAGAACTGATTGAGTGTGCGAAGTTTCAAGCAAACTTTCAAACCAACTCTGTTTGATTTCAAGCTCTATTTCCATTTACCCATATAGATCAAAATGAAGTGAAACTTTAAAATACAATCTGTTTCTGACAGTGAACAACTTAATCCATAAGGTCCAAACTTATAGACCATAGTAAGAATAGGAAAAGGATAAATCCAGCCCAGTGTCAAAGAAATTTGAACAAAAATAAATCTAACACTAGATCTAAACCAAACCCTAACCCTAACTGTAAACCTAAGTCTTACCTGTATAGAGAACCAATGATCCTAGAACTCCAAAACTTCGGAAGTCTAGTGGGGTAAGCAAAAAGATGAATACTGTGCAGTATCAAAGATATCTGATAAAATCATTAGGAGACTTATTTCAGTACATACATATTTCTCTGTTTTCTCCTTAAAGGATCTCAGATACAGTTGCTTTTGCATGCTTCATCTTTGGCCTAACTTCAAAAGAAAGAAACCAGAAATTTCCCACTGAGAACAGATTGTGTGAAGTTTCAAACACCTCCTACCAATTCTGTTTGATTTCCAGCTCAATTTTCATTCACATCAATAAGCCATAATGAAAGGAAAACTTAAAATACAAATTGTTCCTGACAGCGAACTGACAAGGCCCAAACCTGTAGACCATAGTAAAGCTAAGTAAAAGATGAATCCTGTCCAGTATCATAAAAATTTGAAGAAAACTAGGGCCACACAGGTGCTCTCAGCACAGAAAGAAGGCTCTACCTTGTGGTTGCTCTTGGTGCAGATAGAAGTCTCCACTTGCATTCACTCAAGGATCAGATGGAAGTCACAGCCTCTAGTGGGTTCTGGGCTCAGAGGAAAGTCTCAGCTGGGCAAGCGCTCTCAACACAGAGGGTAGCAGCATATAAAACAGAGGCTTTTCTTGTGGGTCACCAGATCAAGCTCTGGATTTGGCACAAGGTTACCCCAGAACCACCCAATTCACCAAACACCCTAAACAGGTAACAGATGGAATCCATCTTTCAAAACCTTACTCAACATCTGTCTGTAGGCATGGCTACAAGCTCAGTTCTTTGGCTGCTCAGGTACCTGTTTTCCAACTCCCCTACCTCCAGCAGTAATAATTCAAGATTTTTCTCACAAGCGTTTTGTGGGGCATAGCTATCAATGTGGAATAGCAAGTGTACAGGCACCTGGTTTCCAACTAAGAGACTAAGAATAGGGAGGCTACCAGTAGAAGCTCAAACCCTTTCACACTGGCTACCTCCATCATGCAGAGCACAGAGACTCTAGCTAGGAATAGACAACTCCAACTATTGCAAGAAAAGAAAACAGAGTTCTGAGATTTTTTTTTTTCTTTCTTACTTTTCTTTTTTGGCTCTTCTCATCCATTCTCCTCTACCCTTCCCCGTCTTGTCCTCACAACCTCAACATATGTGAAACTAAGAACTTTGCATGAAATTGGACTTTAAGAACTGAATCTGGTGCTGGTTCGATCCTCAGCACCACATACAAATAAAGATGTTGTGTTCTCCGAAAACTAAACAATAAATATTAAAAAAAATATTCTCTCTCTCTCTCTCTCTCTCTCTCTCTCTCTCTCTCTCTCTCTCTCAAAAAGAACTAAATCACCAGTATAATAAAATATAGAGGAATTGCATAGGGCCCATATCACCTCCCTTAATTTTCTCTTATATTTTTCTCCCTCACTTTCTTTCTTTTCTTGTTTTTTTCTTTCATATTTTTTCTTCGTCGCTCTATCCCACTTTCAACCTCCTAAATTTTACTATTTTTACATAGGGTAATATTATGAATGCAGATAAGGAATTTGAATTTATTCATTTTTCCATAAATTACCCTTGTCTATTCATTACAGTTCTCCTCCAATTTGCTAAGATAGATTAATCTCATGTCCTCACTCCTTTTCCCCTTAACATAGCATCCAACTCCTGATAATCTGTTCTCTATATATCACTAGCAATGATATGCCTTTTATGAAACTAATGACTATATTCTAAATAATAATTGAAGCCAACATGTGTAGATATATAGTCTAAATATAAATGCATTTATATTTAGACTCTATATCTACCGTGATAGTATTTAAAGTAGTTAGGCTTATGCTTCAGGTTAGGTTTAGATTTAGAGTTAGGTTTTGATGTATGCTTAGAGCTTGGGCTAAGGAGAGGGCAAGGGTTAGCTAAAGGGTTAGGGCTAGATTTAGGGTTATGGTAGGGGATAGGGTTAGAACTAGTGATAGGACTAGTGTGAGAGTTAGAGTTAATCTTAGGGCTAGGGTTAGGGTTATGGTTAGGGGTAGAGCTAAATTAGGGCTAGGGTTACTGTTAGGTTTAGACCTCAGGTTAGGGTTAGAGTTAGGGTTACGTGTAAGGTAAGGGAATGGGTCATAGCTAGGTTGAGGGCTAGGGAAAGGGTTAGTATTAGGGTTAGGGCTAAGGTTAGGATTAGGGTTTTGAATAAGGCTAGGTTTACGGCTAGAGTTTATGTTAGGGTTAGGGCTAGTATTAGGGGTAAGTCTACTGTCAGGTCTAGGGTTACAGTTAGGGATAGATTTAGTGTTAGGTTTATAGCTTGTTCCAGTGTAAGGGTTAGGTTTAAGGCAAGGGTCAGGTTTACAGCTAGGGTTATTATTAGGGTCAGGTTCAAGGTTAGGGTTTGTGTTAGGTTAGGATTTAGGTTTTGGGCTCGAATTAGCATTAGGTTTAGTGTTAGGGTAATGACAGGGTTAGGTTTAGGGTTTAGATGTGGTTTAGCATATGGAAAGGGTTAGGTTTAGGCATAGGGTTAGCATAAGGGTTAGGTAATCATTAGGGAATTGGATAGGGTTAGACCTAAGATTAGTGCTAGGGTTTTGTATAGTATTAGGGCTTTTGTTTTGGTTAGGGTTACATTTAAGTTTAGGGTTAAAGCTAGGTTTAGGACTCAGATTAAGCCTAAGTTTTGGGTTAGGATAGGGCTGGGGTTAAGGCTATGGTAATATATGAAGTACATTATGATTATCACTAGTTATAGAGTTAGGTTAAGGGCTAGGTCTAGTGTTAGGGTTAGGATTATGGTTACGATGAGGTTTAGAGCCTGGGTTAGTGTTAGGGTCAGAGTCAGGGTCCAGATTAGTTTTCAGGTTAGGGTTAGGAATAGAATTAGAGATATGGTTAGGACTAGGTGTAAGGTTAGGATTGGGTTAAGTTAAGAATTAGGGTTAGGGCTATGTGTCAGTTTTATTTTAGGGCTAGGGGTAGGGTTAAGGCTAGTTTTAGGATTAGTGTTAGGGTTAGGGCTAGTGTTAGTATGAGGTTTAGGCTTAGGTATAAGGTAGATTTAGAGTTAGGTTTAGATCTAGGGTTTGATCTAGAGCTAAGGTAGGGGTAGGGTTAGGCCTTAGTTTAGGGCTAAGTTTAGGGTGATGGTAAGGGATAGGGTTAGAACTTTGTATAGGGCTAGGGCGAGAGTTACAATTAGTCTTAGGGCAAGGGTTAGAATTATGGTTAGGGATAGGGCTAAATTAGGCCTGGGATTAGAGCTAGGATTAGTGTTAGGGTTAGTTTTAGGCTTAGGGGAAGGGTTAGTGTTAGGTTTAGGGTTAAGTTTAAATTTAAGATACTGAATGGGATTATAGCCAGTTTTAGGGCTAAGGTGAGGGTAACAATTAGGTTTAGGGTTAGGATTAGGTTTATGATTAAGGCGAGGTTTATGGCTAGGATATGGGCTAAGGTTTGTGTTAGTGTTAGGACTAGGATGAGAGTTAGGGCTAATGTCAGGTCTAGGTTGACAGTTAGGGATAGTTTTAGGATTAGGTTTATAGCTATGTCTCTTGTAAAGGTTAGGTTTATGGTTAGGGTCAGTTTTAAAGCTAGGGGTATTATTAGGTTTATCGTCAGGTTTACATTTTTTGTTGTTGTTGTTGTTGTTTTTAGGTTAACGTTTAGGTTTAGGACTTGAATTATCATTTTTAAGGATAGGATGATGATAGTTTTAGGTTTAGGGTTCAGGTTAAGTGTAAGGTAATGAATAGGGTAAGGGTTAGGGAAAAGATTAGGGTTTGGCCTAGGGTTAGCATAAGGGTTATTATTAGGGTAATGGATAGGTTAGAGCTAGGGTTAGGGCTAGGATTATGCTAAGGATTAGGTCTAGGGTTGGGTTTAGGATTAGGTTTATGACTGTGGTTTGGGTTAGGATTAGCTTTAGGGTTAAAGCTAGGTTAGGTCTTGGTTTGGGGCTAGGTTTTGTGATAGGTTAGGGATACAGCTAATGTAAGAACTTGTTATGTCTCGGGCTAGTTTTAGGGTTAATATTAGGGCTAGGTATAGTTTAGGGCTGTTTTAGGTTTAGGGTGATGTTTATGTTAAGGTTAATGTTAGTGTCAGGGTCAGTGTTCAGGTTAGGGTTATGGTTAGGGTTAAAGCCAGAATTAGGTCTAGGGTTAGGTCTAGAGGATGGGTTATTGTTTGGCTTAGGCTAAGGGTATTTATTGTTATGGCTAGGTCTAGGTTTTTCTTTAGGTCTAGTGTTCGAGTTATGGCTAGATTTAGGATTAGGTTTAAGTCTAGGGCTAATGTTAGGGTTAGGTTTAGGTATAAGTTTACTGGTAGGGCTAGTGTTAGGGTTTAGTTTAGGGTTAGGTTCAGGTTTAGACCTGTGATTAGTGTTAAAATCAGAATAAGGGTCAGGGTTAGGATTAGGGTTTGGGTTATGGTTAGAGTTAGAATGAGTGCTAGGGTTAGGACCAGTAATAGGGTTAGGGTTTGTGTTAGATTAACGATTAGTGTTAGCATTAGGGTTAGGATTTGGCTTAGGGTAAGGGATAGGGTTAGAGCTAGGGTTAGGGCTTGGATTAGGGCAAATATTAAGGTTAAAACTAGGTTTAGGGCTTGGATTAGGGCTAGCTTTGCTTTAGGTTTAGGTCTAGGGTTTGAGCAAAGGCAAGTGTAAGAACCAGGGTTACAATTAGTGTTAATTTTGGGGGTTATTGTTAGGGGTTAAATCTCTAGTGTTATGATTAGGTTTAAGGTTAGGGTGGTATTTAGAGCGAGTGTTAGTGTTAGGTTAATAGTCAGGGTCAGGGTTAGTTTTAGGGTTCGGGTTAGGACTCGAAATAAGGCTAGGGTTACTATAAAGGATTTATTTAAGGTTAGGGTGATGTTGAGAGCAACAGTGAGTGTTAGGACATTAGTCAGATTCAGGGTTAGTATTAAGGTTAAAGTTAGGACTCGAATTAGGGCTAGGGTTAGGTTGAGGTGTAGTGCTAGGTTTTGGTTTATGTTAAGATTTAGTGTTAAGGCTATTGCTTGGTTTTATTTTACTGCTAGTGTTTGGGTTAGAGCTAGTTTTATGATTAGTGTTAGGGTTAGGGCTAGTGTTAATGTTAGGCTTAGGTTTAGGTTTAGTGTTAGAGTTAGGGTTAGATCTAGGGTTAGGACTAGGAATAAAGATTAGTCAACGGTTATGCCTAGGGTTATGTCTAGGTTTAGGACTAGGGTTTGGGTTTCAGTAAGGGATAAGGTTAGAACTAGGGATAGGCTAGTGTGAAAGTTAGAGTTAGTCTTAGGGCTAATGTCAGTGTTAGGATTAGGTATAGGTTTAAATTATGGCTAGAATTAGGGCTTGGGTTATTATTCGGCTTAGGCCTAGTGTTAGCGTTAGGATTAGGGTTAAGTTTAGGCTAAAGGATCACGTTATAGCTAGGTTTATAGATAGGGTGAGAGTTAGAATTAGGGTTAGGGTTATGGTTAGGATTAGGGTTATGATTAAGTCTTGGTTTAGGGTTAGGAGGAGGGCTAGTGTTTATTTTAGTGTTAGGGCTAGGATTAGGGCTAAGGCTAATATGAGGTCTAGGGTTTTGGTTAAAGATACGTTTAGTGTTAGGTATATGGCTATGTGTAGTGTAAGGGTTAGGTTTAGGGTTAGGGTCAGGTTTAGATCTAGGGCTATATTTAGGGTCAGGGACTGGTTTAGGGTTTGGGATTGGTTAAGATTTAAAATTATGGCTCAAATTAGCATTAGGGTTAGTGTTAGGGTAATAATAGGGTGAGTTTTAGGGTTTAAGTTTTGTTTACAGTGATGGACAGGTTTAGGATTAGGGATAGGATTAGGTTTAGGCCTAGCGTCAGCATTAGGATTATGGTTATGGTTATGACAATGGATAGGGTTAGAGCTATGGTTAGTGCTAGGCTTATGGTTATGATTAGGGCTAGGGTTAGTTTTAGGATTAGGTTTAAAACTTGGTTACGGCTCAGATTAGGGGTAGGTTTTGGGTTAAGTTAGTGTAAGGTTAGGGTAATGGTTAGAATCAGGGTCAGGGTTAGTTTTAGGGTTAGGGTTAGGACTCAAATAAGGGCTGGGGTTACAGTTACAGTTTTGTTTAATTTTAGGGTGGTGTTTAGAGATAGGATGAGTGTTGAGATATGATTCAGGGTCAGGATAAGTTTTCAGGTTAGAGTTAGGACTCGAATTAGGGAAGATTAGGTCTAGGTGTACTGTTACAGTGTGGTTTAAGTTAAGGTTTAGTGTTAGGTATTGCTCAGTTTTGTTTTAGTTCTAGGTTTAGTGTTAGCACTAGTTATATGATTAGCATAAGGTTTAATGCTAGTGTTAGTGTTAGGGTTAGGCTTAGGCTTAGGTTTAGATTTGAGGTTAGCATTAGATCTAGGGTTAGGGCTAGGTCTAAGGATAAGTCAAGGGTTAGTTCTAGGGTTAGGGTTGTGGTAACAGATACATTTAGAAATAGAAATAGGTCTAGGGCAAGGGTTAGATTTAGTCTTAGGGCTAGGGTTATGGTTAGTTTTAGGGATAGGGCTAAAATAGAGCTAGGATTAGGGCTAGGGTTAGTGTTCAGCTTAGGCCTAGTGTTGGGACTAGGGTTATGGATATGTTTAGGGTAAGGGATGTTGTTATAGCTAGGTTTAGAAGTAGGGTGAGTGTTAGAATTAGAGTTAGGGCTAGGGTTAGGTTTAAGGTTATGATTAAGGGTTGGTTTAGTGCTAGGAAGAGGGCTAGTGTTTGTTGTACATTTAGTTCTAGAATTAGGGCTAGGGTGAATGTCAGGTCTAGTGTTACAGTTAGGGATAGATTTAGGGTTAGGTTTGTGTCTAGCTCTAGTGTAAGTTTTAGGCTTAGGGTAAGGATCAGGTTTAGAGCTAGGTGTATTTTTAGGGTCAGGATCAGGTTTAAGGTTTGCTTTAGGTTAAGGTTTAGGTATAGAGCTCAAATGAGCATTAGGGTTAGGCTTAGGGTAATGCATAGGTTTTGGTTTAGGATTCAGGTTAAGTTTAGGGTACTGGAATGGTTTTGGGATAGGAATAGGGTTAGATTTAGGCCTAGGGTTTCCACTAGGATTAGGATTACCATAAGGATTATGTATAGGGTGAGAGCTAGGGTCAGGACTAAGTTTATGGTTAAGATGAGGGCTAGAATTAGGTTTAGGGTTAGGGTTAGGGCTACTAACCCTAGCTTAGGGTAGCTTAGGGTTAGGTTTAGGGTAAAAGATCGGTTTTGAGCTTGGTTAGTCCTAGGGTGAGGGTTAGGTTTAATGTTAGGTCTAGGGTTAGGGTTGGTTTGTGTTAGGGTTTTGGTTGGGGTTAGGGCTAGGGTTATCATTACATTTAGCCTAAGAGTTAGGGTAGTGGCTAGAGTTAGAGCTAGGGTTAGAGCTAGTGTTAAGGTTAGGATTAGGGCTAGGGTTAGGGTTATATTTAGGCTAAGATTTAGGCTTTGAGCTAGGGGTAGGACTTAGGTGAGAGTTAGGGTTAAGGTTAGAGCTAGGGTTACTGTGAAAGTTATGCTTAGGGTAGGTTTATGTCTTGGATTATGGCTAGGTTTTGTGTTAGGTTTAGGCCTAGGGTTAGTACTGTGGGTAATATAAGATTAGGGGTTCTAATTATGGCTAGTTGTAGTGTAAGGGTTATGGCTATGTCTAGCGTTAAGTTTAGATTTTGGTTTAGAGCTAGGTTTAGTGTTAGTGTCAGTGTCAGTGTTCAGATTAGAGTTAGGATTAGATAAAATGTTGAAAGCCAGAATTAGGACAAGGTTAGGTATAGGACTAGGATTAGTGTTTGAGTTAGGTTAAGGGTTACTGTTAGGGATAGGGCTAAGTTTTTGTTTGGGGCTAGTGCTAGAGATATAGCTAGATTTAGGATTAGGCTTTTGTCTAGGTTAGGGATAGGGATAGTTATCGCTAGATTTAAGTTTAGGTTTAGGTTTAGGGCTACTGTTAATGTTAGGTTTTGGTATAAGGTTACTGGTAGAGCTAGTTTCAGGGTTTGGTTTAAGTTAGGGTCAGGTTTAGACTTATACAGTGTTAGGGTAAGTATAAGTGTAAAGTTTAGAGTGGGTTTTGGATTGGGTTAAAACTAGAATGAGGTATAGGGTTAGGACTGGTAATAGGGTTAGAGTTTGGTTTAGGCTAAGTATTAGGATAAGGATTAGGGTTACCATTATGGATAGGGTTTGGCTTAGGTTAAGGGATAGGGTTAGAGTTAGGGTTAGGGATACATTTAGGATTAGGTTTAGGGCTAGGATTACGGTTAGGGTTAAATCTAGTGTTAGGGCTTGAATTACTGCTATTTTTGTGTTATGTTTATGGCTAGGGTTAGAGCTATGGCCAATGTAAGAACTAGGATTACGATTAGGGTTAGTTTTAGGGTTACTGTTTGGGCTAGGAATGGTGTTAACATTAGCTTTAGGGTTAGGGTAATATTTAGAACTAGGGTTAGTGTTTGGATAAGAGTCAGGGTCAGGGTTAGTTTTAGGCCTAGGACTCGAATTAGAGCTAGGGTTATGGCTAGTTATAGGGGTAGGGTTTGCAATAGGGTAAGGTTTAGTGTTAGAATAATGGCTCATTTTGTTTTAGGGCTAGGGATATGGTTTGGGCTAGTTTTAGGATTAGCAATAGTGGAAGGACTAGTGGTTTGGTGAGGTTAAGTGTAAGGTCAGGGTTCAATTTAGGGTTAGTGTTATGGTTAGGCCTAGGGTTAGGGCTCAGGTTAGGGTTAGTGATAATGTTAGGGTTAGGGTTAGGGTTAGGGTTAGGGGAAGGGATGTGATTATACCTAGATTCAGAACTAAGACGACGGTTGAAATTAGGAATTGGGCTAGTGTTAGGGTTCAGTTTAGGATTAAGGCTAAGTTTAGGGCTATGATGAGGGATCGGGTTTGTGTTAGGTTTAGGGAAGAATTGGGTAGAGGGATAATGTAAGGTCTAGGGTTATGGTTAGGGATACTGTTAGGGTTAGTTTTATTGCTAGGTCTAGTGTAAGGTTTAGGTTTAGGGTTAGTGCCAGGTTTAGAGCTAGGTGTATCATTAGAGTCAGTGTCTTGTTTAGAGTTTTGTTTAGGTTATGATTTAGGGTTAGGGCTCAAATTAGCATTAGGGTTAGTGTTAGGGTTAGAGTAATTGATAGGTTTAGTTTTAGTGTTCAAGTTAGGTTTAGGTAATGGATTTGGTTAGTGTTAGCAATAGGTTTAGGGTTAGGCCCTAAGGTTAGCCATTGGGTTAGACTTATATTTAGGGTAATGGATAGGTGTAGGGCTAGTTTTATGGTTAGGATAATGGGAAGGGTTAGGGTTAGGGTTAGGTTTAGGCATAGGGTTAGTGTTAGGGTAAGGTTTAGGGTAAGTGTTAGGGTTTGAGCTATGGTTAGGGCTAAGGCAAGTGATAAGGATAGTGTCAAGTCTAGTTTTAGAATTAGTGTTAAGTTGAGGGCTAGGGTTAGCATTTGGGTTAGGGTTATTTTTAGGGTAATGGATACAGTTAGAGGTAGGGTTTGGCCTTGGTTATGGTTGGGATTAGGGCTAGGATAAGGGTTAGGGTTAGGGTTAGGGTTAGGGCTAGGGTTATGTTTATGGTAAGGGTTAGTGTTTGAGCTAGGGTTAGGGCTAAGTCAAGAGTTAGGGTTAGGGTTACACTTAGGGCTAGGGTTAGGGCTAGGATTTGGGCTAAGTTTTGTGGGAGGTTTAGGGCTAGAATTAAGGTTATGGGTAATGGAAGACTTAGGGTTAAGATTATGGTTAGATCCAGGGTTAAAGTTATGGATAGATTTTAGGTTAGCATTAAGTTTAGAGCTAGGGTTTTTGTTAGGAGAAGGGTCTTTGTTTGTGTTAGGGTTAGGTTTATTTTGGCAGCCAGAATTAGGGCTAGTGTTAGGTCTAGAAGTGAAGTTAGTGTTTGGGTTAGGTTAAGAGTTATTGTTAGGGCTAGGGCTAAGTTTTTGTTTTGGGCTAGTGCTAGAGATATAGCTAGATTTAGGATTAGGCTTTTGTCTGGGTTGAGTGAAAAGTTTAGATTTAGGTATAAGGTTACCTGTTGGGCTAGTGTTATGGTTTGGTTTAGGGTTAGTGTCAGGTTTCAACCCAGGGTTAGAGTTAGAATCAGAATAAGGGTCAGGGTTATTGTTAGGCTTGGGTTATGGTTAGATATAGAATGAGGGCTAGGGTTAGGATTAGTATTAGAGTTATGGTTTGGGGTAGGCTAATGATTAGGTTTAGGACTAGGGTAGCAATAGGTTGAGGGTTTGGGTTAGGTAAGGGATAAGTTTAGAGCTAGGATTAGGGCTAGTGTTAGGGTTAGGGAAAGGGCTAGGCTTAAGGTTAGGGTTAGGTTTAATGATAGGTTTAGGTCTTGGATTAGGGCTAGGTTTTCTGTTATTACAGGCCTATGGTTAATGTGAGAACTGGCATTACAACGAGGACTAGTTTTATGGTTAGAGTTAGGGCTAGGTCTAGTGTTCAGTTTAGGTTTAGTGTTAGGGTGATGTTCAATGCTAGGATAGTGATAGAGTCTGAGTGAGGGTCAGGGTAAGCTCTAGAGTTAGGTTTAGAACTCAAATTAGGGCTAGGTTAGGCTAGATATAAGCTTAGGGTTTGGTTTAGGTTAAGAATTAATGTTAAGCCTATTACTCGGTTTAGTTTGAGTGCTAGGCCTAGTGTTAGGGCTAATTTTCCAATTAGCATTAGGATTAGGACTAGTGTTAGGATGAGGTTTAGGCTTAGGTTTATGGTTTGCTTTAGAGTGTGGGTTAGGTCTATGTTTAGAGCTAGGGAAAATTTTGGGCTAGTGTAGGGGCTAGGTTTTGGGCTAGGGTTTAGCTTATGGTAAGTGATAGGTTTAGAACTAGGGTTAGTGCTAAGGTGAGAGTTTGGGGTAGGGTTAGAGTGAGGGTTAAATTAGTTCTAGGATTAGTGCTAGGGTTAGTGTTACGGCTAGGCCTAGGTTTAGGGCTAGGGTTAGGGTTAGGATTAGTGTAAGGTATGATGTTATAGCTAGGCTTAGGCATGTGTCTAAATAAACTTAAGGCTAGGTTTAGGGTTATAATGAGAATTAAGCCTGGGTTTATAGATGGTATTAGGGCTAGATTTAAGGCTAGCATTAGGGTTAGGTTTTGTGTTAGAGTTAGGGCTATGATTAGGGCTAGGGGTAATTTCAGGTCTAGGTTTATATTTAGGGTTAGTTTTGGTTTAGGTTCATGGCTAGTTCTAGTGTAAGTGTTAGGTGGGGTGTTAGGGTCAGGTTTAGAGATTGGGTTATTATTAGGGTCACAGTCATGGTTAAGGTTTGGGTTAGGTTAAGGTTTAGGGTCAGGGCTCTCATTAGCATTAGGGTTAGGGTTAAGGTTAGGGTAATGTTTATGTTTAGGTTAGGGTTCAGGTTAGGTTTATAGTAATGGATAAATTTAGGGTTAGATATAGGGTTAGGGTTATCTTAGGGTTAGAATTAGGGTTATGGTTATGGTTAGGGTAATGGATAGTGTTACAGCTAGGGTTAGGGCTAGGATATCTGGTTCGAATTAAAGCTAGGGTTAAGTTTAGGGTTAGGGCAAGTTTTAGTGTCAGGGTTAGGTTTAGGGTAATGGTTAGGGCTATGGTTATGGTTAGGATTAAAAAAGGTGTAGGGCTTGGATTAGGGTAGGTTTTGAGTTAGATTATGGCTAGGATTAGGGCTAAGGTTAATGTAAGAATTAGAGTAATGATTAGGGCTACTTTTAGGGTTACGTTTAGTGCTAGGTCTAGTTTTATGGTTAGGTGTACTTTTAGGGTGATGTTAGAGCTAGGGTTAGTGTTAGGGTCAGAGTCAGGGTCAAGGTTTGTTTTAGGGTAAGGGTAGGACTGGAAATTAGGCTAAAATTAGGCTATGTGTAAGGTTAGGTTTTGGTTTAGGTTAAGGGTTAGGGTTAGGGCTATGGCTCTTTTTATTTATTTTTATTTTTATTTTTATTTTTTAGGGCTAAGACTAGGTTACATCTAGTTTTAGGACTAGCGTTAGTGTTAGGACTAGTGTTAGTTTGAATTTTAGGCTTAGGGTTAGGGTTAGATTTAGAGTTATGGTTAGATCTAGGGTTAGGGCTAGGGCTAATGTTAGGGATAAGGTTAGGTAAATGTTAGTGTTATGATAAGGGTTAGGGGTAGACCCAGGAATAGGGCTAGGGTGAGAGTTAGAGTTAGTCTTAGTGAGTGCAAGTGTTAGGGTTAGGGTTGGGGTTAGGGCTAAATTAGGGCTAGGATGAGATAGGTCTAGGATTAGTGTTAGGATTAAGTCTGGGGCTAGAGTTAGGGTTATATTTAAGGGAAGGGATGGGCTAATAGCAAGGTTCAGAACTAGGGCCAGGGATAAAATTAGGAATAGGGCTAAAGTTAGGGTTTGATTTAGGATCAAGGCTAGGTTTAGGGTAGGATGAGGGCTTCCATTTGTGTTAGTGTTATGGCAAGAATTAGGGCTAGGGCTAATATCAGGTCTAGGGTTATGGTTAGGGATACTTTTAGGTAAGGTTCATGGCTAGGTCTAGTTTCAAAGTTAGGTTTAGGGTAAGGTTCAGGTTTAGAGCTAGGGGTATTATAATGGTCAGGGTCAGGTTTTGGGTTGGGTTAGGTTGAGGTTTAGGGCTAGGACTCATATTAGCTTTAGGTTTAGAGTTAGGTTTAGGATAAGGAATAGGGTTAGGTTTAAACTTCAGGTTAGTTTTAGGGTTCAGTTTAGGTTTAGGGTAATGGATAGGTTTAGAGTTAGGCCTAGGGTTAGCATTAGAGAAATGGATAGAGTTAGGGCTAGGATTAGGTTTAGGATTAGGGCTAGAGTTAGTGTTAGTATTAGGGTTTAGGCTAGGGTTAGGTTTAGGGTATGGGTTAGGGTTTGAGTTAGGGTTAGTGTTAAGGCTAGGGTTAGGTTTAGGGTTAGGTCTAGGATTAAGGTTAGTTTTAGGGCTAGGGCTAGTTATATCATTAGAGTAAGGGTAGTGGACAGGGTTAGATGTCGAGTTACGTTAGGTTTAGGTGTAGTGCTAGGGTTAGTGTTAGGTTTATCACAGCTCTTAGGGTTTGAGCTAGGGTTAGGACTACAGTAAGGTTTAGGTTTATGGTTAGGTCTAGAGTTAGGTATTCAGTTAGGGTTAGAGTAGGATTAGGGATAGGGATAGAGTTACCATGAGGTTTATGGTTAGGGTTAGAGTAATGGGTGGGGTTACAGCTAGAGTTAAGGCTAGGGTTAAGTTTAGGATTAGGACTAGATTTAGAATTTTGGTTAGGGTTTGGGTTTAAGCTAGGATTAGGTTAAGGGTAACAGTCAGGGATTGAGTAAGTGTTAGGGCTTGGTTGAGGCTTCGAGTGAGAATCAGGGCTAGGGATAGATTTAGGGTTAGGGTTATGGCTAAGTGTAGTATTAGGTTTAGGGTTATGGTTAGGGAAATGGATAGAGTTTGAGCTAGGGTTTGGGCTATGGATATGGTTAGGATTAGGGCTAGGATGATGGTTAGGGTTTGGCCCAGGGTTATGTTTAGGTTAATGGTTAGGGTTTGAGCTAGGGTTAGGGGTAATGCTAGGTCAAGTGTTAGGTTTAGCATTTGGTTTAGTGAAAGGATTATGTAGGTTTAGAGTTAGGCTTAGGGTTAGGGCTAGGCTTATCATTAGATTTAGGATAAGGGTTAGGGTATTGGATATGATTAGATATGGTTTAGATTTAGGTTTAGGGTTAGATTTAGTTTTAGGGTTAGTGTGAAGGCTATGGTTATGTTTAGGTTTATTTTATGGGTTATGGTTTGGGCTAGGGTTAGGGCTATGGCAAGTGGTAGGTTTAGCATTAGGTGTAGGGTTAGTTTTCCAGTTACGGTTAGGGTTAGGGTTATTAATAGGTTTAGGTTTATGGTTAGGGTAATGTGTAGGTTTAGAGCTAGTTTTAGGGATTGGCTTAAGTTTAGGGTTCGGGCTATGTTTAAGTTTAGAGTTAGGGACAGGTCTAAGTTTTTATTTAGGGTAACATTTAAGCTTTGAGTAAAGTTTAGGACTAAGTCTAGGGTTAGGGTTAGGATCACAGCTAAGGTCAGGTTTAGACCTAGGGTTACTGTTATGGTCAGAATAAGGGTCAGGGTTGGGGTACGGTTTGGGATAGGGTTAGAGCTAGAATGAGGGCTAGTGTTAGGACTATTTGTAGGGTTAGTATTTGGATTAAGCCTAAGTATTAGGGATAAGTCTAGGGTTACCATTAGGGTTAGGGTTTTTCTTATGGTTAGGGATAGGTTTAGAACTAGTATTAGGTGTAGGGTTAGGGTAAGGGTAAGGTATGATGTTACAGCTAGATTTAGGGCTAGGGTGAGGGTTAAAATTAGGATTAGGGATAGGGTTAAGTGTAAGGTTTGAAATAAAGCTAGTGTTAGGCCTAGGATTAGGACTAGGGATTGCGTTACTGTTAGGTTAGCATTAGTTCTAGGGCTAATGTCAGGTATAGCGTAATGGTTATGGATAGATTTTGGGATAGGATTTTGTCTAGGTATAATATAAGGGTTAGGATTAGGGTTAGGGTCAGGTTTAGAGGTAGGGGTATTATTATGGTAAGAGTCAGATTTAGGGTATGTTTTAGGTTAATGTTTAGTATTAGGGCTCAAGTTAGCATTAGGTTTAACATTAGAATTAGGGTAATGATATTGTTAGGGTTAGGGTTCAGGTTAGGTTTAGGTAATGGATAGGTTAGGGTTACAAATAGTGCTAGGCTCAGGCTGAGGATTAGCATTAGGGTTAGGGTTAGGGTAATGGATAGGGTTAGAGCTAGGTTTATGGCTTGGGTTATGGTTAGAGATAGGGCTAGGGTTAGGGTTAGGTTTACGTTTAGTACAAGGATTAAAAGTTAGGGTTAGGTTTAGGATAAGGATTAAGGCTAGGTTTAGGGTTAGAGTTAGGGTTAAAGCTAGGATTGGGTCCTGGATTAGGGCTAGGTTTTGGGTTACATTAGGGCTCTTGTTAGGGATATGGCTAAGGTAAGAACTAAGGTTACGTTTAGAGCTAGTCTTAGGGTTTCATTTAGGACTAAGTCTAGTTTTAGGATAATATTTTGGTTTTATCTAGGGTTCGTGTTAGTGTCAGAGTCAGGGTCATGGTTCATTTTAGGGTTAGGGATAGGACTCGATTTAGGGTTAGGCTTAGGGCTAGATGTAGGGATAGGATTTGGTTTAGGTTAAGGATTAGGGTTAGTCCTACTGCTCGGTTTGTTTTAGGGCTAAGGCTAAAGTTAAGGGTAGTTTTATGATTAGTGTTAGTGTTATTGCTACTGATAGGGTGAATTTAGGCTTAGGAATAGATTTACCGTTATGGTTAATTTTAGAGTTAGGGCTATGACAACTGGTAGAGCTACGATTAAGGCTTGTGTTTGGGTTAAGGTAAAGTATAGGGTTAGATCTAGGAGTAGGGCTATGGCAATAGTTAGAGGTAGTTTTAGGGTTAGGGTTAGGGCTAAATTAGGGCGAGGAATAGGTATAGCATTAGTGTTAGGCTTAGGCCTCGGATTAGGGCTATGTTTATTGTTAGGTTTAGGGTTAGGGTTAGGGGAAAGGTTCCTTGTTTGATTGCCACTTACCCATAGATGTCAAAATGAAGTGAAACCTTAAAATGCAAAGTTTTCATGATAGTGTACCATTGAATTGAGAAGAATATAACTTGGGAGCATACTAAGGCTAGATAAAATATGACTCCTGCCCAGTATCAAAGAAATTTGAACAAAACTAACTCTCACCCAAAGATTACCTCTAACCCTAGACCTAGACATAACCCTAAACCTAACATTAACCCTAGTCTGATTAGAGAACCATTGGTCCTAAAATTCCTGCACTTGGGGGGATTTTTGGGGCACACTAACTAATGAATCCTATGCAACATCAAACAAATCTGAACAAATAATAATGGGAGGTATTTCAGTACATCCATATTTTCCTGTTTTTCCTAAAAGACTCACAGAATAAGTTGTTTTTGCATGCTTAAGCATAGGCCTAATTTTACAAAGAACATACCAGAATCCCTGCAGAGAACTGATGGAGTGTGTGAAGTTTCAAGCAGCTAGCACAGACCCTGTTTGATTTTCAACTTCATTAACTTTCCTGAATAGGTAAAAATGAAGTGAAATCTTAAAATATAAAATGTTCCTGTCAGCAAACCTGTGAACTCAAAAGGCCCAAACCTAGGGAAAAGAGTAAATCTAACTAAAAGATAAATCCTGCCAAGTATCAAAAAATTTTGAATAAAATTAACTCTAACCCTAACACTAGATCTAACCCTAGCTCTTCCCCTAACTCTAACATTTTTATGGAACCTTTGACCATAGAATTTCCAAACTTGGGCAGCCTAGTGGTGCAAGCTAAGGGATGAATGCTGTGCAGTATGAAAGAAATCTGACCAAAAAGTTGATGGAGTATATCAGTACATGCGTATTCCCCTGCTATCTCCTAAAGGATTCTTGGATAAACTTGTTTTTACATGCTTCAGCTTAGGCCTACTTTCACAATAACAAAGTAGAGATTGCTCACAGAGAATTTATAGAGTGTGAAATTTCAAGCAGCTAGCACCAATGCTGTTTGATTTCCAGCTCCATTTCCATTTACCTATATAGGAAAAAATGAACTGAAACTTTAAAATACAAACTGTTCCTTGCAGTGAACCATTGAACCTAGGAGGCCCCAACATGTGGAGTATAGTAAGGAAAGGAAAAGAAAATGTGAATCCTGCCCAGTATCAAAGACACTTGAACAAAACTAACTCTAACCTTAATATTAGCTCTAACACTAGCCCTAACACTAAGCTTAATACAAACCCTAACCTGTTTGAAAAACTGTTGATCTTAGAAGTCCCAAACTTGGGGAGCCCAGTGGGATAAGCTATCAGAATAATCCTATGCAGTATCAAAGAAATATGATCAAATAATTGAGGTGGTATTTCAGTTCATGCATATTTCTCTGTTTTTTGCTAAAGGGCTCCTGGATAAAGTTGTTTTGCCATCTTCATCTTAGGGCTACTTTCACAAGGAACAAACCAGAGAGTTCCCACAGAGAACTGATTCAGTGTTTGAAGTGTCAAGCAGCCTGCACCAACCCAGTTTGATTTCAAACTCCATTTTCATTTACCTATATAGATCAATATGAACTGAAACCTTAAAATACAGAGTGCCCCTGTTAGTTAACAATTGAAATGAGAAGGCCAAAACCTGATAAGCATATTAAGGCTAGGTAAAGGATGACTCCTTCCAAGTATCAAAGAAATTTGTACAAAATTTACTCTCACCCTAACACTACATCTAACCCTAGCCCTAATCTCTAACCCTACCTGATTAGAGAACCACTGATCTTAGAAGAACCATACTTGGAGAGCTTTGTGGGGCAAGCTATATAATGAATCCTACTCAGTATCAAACAAATCTGACTAAATAATTAAGGGAAGAATTTCAGTGCATGCATATTCCATGATTTCTCCTAAAGGGCTCTCAGATAAAGTTGTTTTTGCATGCTTCAGCTTAGGTCTACAATCACAAGGAACATACCACACTGTCCCCACACAAAATTGAGGGTGTGAATGGAGTTTCAAGCAGCTAGCATAAACCCTGTTTGATTTCCAGGTCCATTTACATTTACTCGTATAGGTCAAAATGAAGTAAAATGAAAATATTAACTGTTTCAGACACCAAACAGTTGAATCAAAAGGTCTAAACCTGGGAAAAAGGGTAAGGTTAGTTAAAGATGAATCCTGGATTGTATAAAAGAAATTTGAGTAAAGTAAACCTAACCCTAACACTACCTCTAAACTGAGCGTTAATCCTAACCCTAAACATTAACATAGCACTATCCCTAACACTAATTTTACCCTAATTTTAAATGTAGCCATTGCCCAAACCCTAGCTCTAACTCTATCCATTACCATAACTCTAACCCTAACCCTAATGCTAAATGTAGCCCTAACCCTAACATTTATCTTAGACCTTCTCTAATCCTAACACATGGCATAGACCTAAATCTAGCTCCAACCATACCACTTACTCTAAATTTAACTTTATCCCTAGGCATAACCATAACCCTAACCCTAACACTAGCCCTAATCTTAACCATAAACCTAGCCCTAACCCTAGCTGTAATCCTTTTACCCAAAACTTAAGCCTAACTCAAATACTAACAATAGGACTAACCTAAGTGTATAGATATTCTTAAGGCTATTCAAAACCCTAAACCTAACCTGAGCCCTAAACCTAACCATATCCATTACCCTAAACCTAATGCTAATTCAAGCCTTAACACTAAATTTTAACCAAAACCAATCCCTAATCCTGACCTGACCCTAATAATACAGCTAGCTGTAAATCTGACCTTTACCCTAAACCTAACCCTTAAAGTAGACCTATTCATAGCATAACCCTAAAACCACCCTTAACCATAATGTTAGACCTGATATTAGCCATAGCATTAGCCCTAACACAAACCCTCATCCAAGCTGTAAACCTAGACTTAATCCTAACCCTCACCCTAACATTAATTCAAGATCTAATCCTAACCATAACCCTAGCCCTAAACTTGTCTCTAACTATATCCATTAACCTAAACATAACCCTTACCCTAATGCTAACCCTAAAACTAACCCTATCCCTATCACTAGCCCCAAAACCTAACCTGAACGCTAAACCTAACCCTATCTTTACCCTAATTCTAACCCTAATTCTAATTCGAGCTGTAACCCTAACCTCAAACCTAAACCAAGCCCTAACACTGACACTGGCCCTAATAATTTCCCTAGCTCTAAACCTGACTCTTACCCTATACCTAACCCTTATAATAGAGCTAGCCATAAACATTTCCCTAAAACTGTCCGTAACTCTAACCCTAGACCTGACATAAGCCCTAGCCATACTTTTAGCCCTAATCCTAACACAAACCGTAGCCTTATGCTAGCTCTAAACGTAGCCTTAATTACAACCTTAACCCAAACTCTAGGCCTAAGCCTGACATTAACCCTAATCTTAGCCCTAATTTAGCCCTATCCGAAACCCTAGTCCTAAGAATAATGCTAACTCTCACATTAAACCTTTCACTCGTTCCAACCCTATCCCTTACCATAACCCTTACCCTTGCCCTAACCCTAGCCCTAACCCTTGCCCTATCCTTTGCCCTAGCACTAACCTTAGACAAAACCTAACTCTAAATCGAGCCCTAACCAAAAGACTAAGCCAAACACTAACTCTAACCAAAACCATAACATTAATTCTAAAACTAGTCCTAACCCTAGCCCTAGCCCTAAAACAAAACCTAGCTATAGCTATAACCCTAACCCTTAACCTAAACCAAAACCTAACCTTAAATCTAGCCCTAACCTAGCCCTAATATGAGTTGTAAGCTGAACCCTTAAACTAACCCTGAACGTGACACTGACCCTAACACTACTAGCTCTAAATATCTCCCTAACCCTAAACCTAACCCTAACCCTAACAATAACTCTAGCCCTAAAACCCTAAATATAGCCCTAAACATCACCCTAGTAGTTATATTAGCCCTAACCCTAATCCAATCCCAAACTTAACCCAAAACTTAGCGCTAATAGTAGCTTTAACCCTAGCCCTATTCATAACCATAAACCTAGCCCTTATCTGATCTCTAACTCTATCCATTACCATAACCAAAACCATAATCCTAATTCTAACCCTAGGCATGACCTTAAACCTATCCCCAATCTTAACCCAATCTATTACTCTGAACCTAACTAAACCTAAACCTAATCCTATCATTACCATAACCCTAACACTAACGCTAATTTGAGCCCTAACTTTAAACCTTAACCTATCCCAAACCCTATCCCTGACATTGACCCTAATAAAACCCCTAGCTCTAAGCTTGAACTTAACCCTACACCTAACCATTACCCAGGACGTAGCCATAATCCTAACCCTAAAACTATCTTTAACCATAATTCTGGACCTGAAATTAGCCCTAGCCCTAATCCTAGTCCTAAACCTAAAACAAACCCTAGCGTTCATCCTAGCCCTAAACCTAGTTTTAATCGTAAACCTAACCCTAACTCTACCCCTAACTCTAATTCTAATCCTCACACTACCTCTATACCTAGCTATAAGGCCATCTCTTACACTAACTCTAACCCTAACCCTAACCCTAACTCTAGGCTTAAGCCAAAAAATAAACTAGCCCTAATCCTAGCACTAATTTAGCCCTATCTCTAACCCTAACACTAACCATAGCCCTAAGACTCACTCTAACTCTCGCCCTATACTTATCCCTAGTTCCAACCCTATCCCTTACCATAACGCTTTCCCTAGACCTAACCCTTGCCCTATTCTTAGTCCAACCCTAATCCTAGATCTAACCCTAACTCCAAATCTAACCCTAACACTAAGCCTAAGCTTAACACTTACACTAGCCCTAAACCTAGACTAAACCAAAACCAAGCAATAGCCCTAACCCTAAACATTAACTTAATCCAAACCCTAACACTAAACCTAGACCTATTTCTAGCTCTAATTCGAGTTCTAACACTAACTTTAAAACTAACACTTACCCTGACTCATATCCTAACACTCAACCTGGCTCTAAACACTTCCCTCACCTTAAACTGAATGCTAAGAATAACCCTAACAATAATTTGAGTCCTATACCTAACCCTAAAATGAACCCTGACCTGACTCTTATCCTAACACAAACCCTAGCTATAAATATCACCCTAAACTTAAACCTAACCCTAACACTAAACCTAACCATAACACTAAAACTGACCTAATTTTGACCCTAGTTCTTACATTAGCCATGGCCCTAATCCTATACCTAAACCTAAAATAAAAAATAGCCACAATCCAAGCCCTAAACCTAGATTTAACCCTAAATCTAAACTTAACCATAGCCCTAACCCTAGCTCTAAACCAATCCCTTACAATAAGCAAAATCCTAAACCTAAGAATAAACCTAGGCCTATCCTTAATCCTTAGGCTAACCAAAACCCTAACTCTATTAATAGCCCTAACCCTATCTCTCATTCTAGTTCTAACCATTTCCCAAATTCTAACCCTTACCCTGACCCTTATTCTGACCCTACCACTAATCCTAGGTCTAACTCTAACCCTAACTTTAACCTTGAACCTATAATAATTCTATTCCTATACCTAACCCTGAAGCTAAATCCCAGCCTAGCCCTAACCATAGCTCAGAACTTAACCTTATGCTAAACATAACCCTAAACTTAACCCTAGTTCTAACCCTCACCCTAACCCTAACTCAATACCTAATCCTAACCATAACCCTAGCCCTAACCTTAACTCTAACTATATCCATTACCTTAAACATTACCCTTACACTAATGCTAACCCTAGGCCTAACCCTAAACCTATCACTATCCCCCAAACTGTCAATTACTCTAAACTAACCTGAACCCTAAACCTAACCTTATAATTACCCTAATTCTAAACCTAAGGCTAATTTGATCCCTAACCCTAAACTAAAACCTAAATCAAAGCCCAACACTGACTCTGACATTAATAATTCCCCTAGTTCTAAACCTCACTATTACCTTATACCTAACCGTTACACTAGACTTAGACATAAACCTAACCCTAAAACTATCCCCAAACATAACCCTAGGCCTGACTTAACCTTAGTCATAATCCTAGGCCTAACACTACCACAAACCCTAGTACTTATCCTAGTCCTAAACATAGCCTTAATTATAACCGTAACCTTAACCCTAGGCCTAACACTATTATTAACCCTAGCCCTAATCTTAGCCATAATTTAGCCATATCCCTAACTCCAACCCTAACTCTAGCCCAAAGACTAACTATAACACTCACCCTACCCCTAACTCTAGTTCTAACCCTATACTATACTGGAAGCCTAATCCTAGCCCAAACCGTAGGTCTAACCCTAGACCTATTCATATGCCTGGCTGTAACCCAAGATCTAACCCTAACTCGAAATCTAACCCTAAAACTAAGCCTTAGCCTAAACCTAACCCTAGCCCTAACCTTAAGTCTAATCCTAAAATTAGCCCAAACCCTAGCCCTAGCTCTAAAACCAAACCAAGCCATAGAATTAACCCTAATCCTTAACATAAACCAAGCCCTAAGTCTACACCTAGCCCTAAACCTAGCAATAATTCGAGTATTAAGCCAAACCCTAAAACTATCCCTCAACCTGACTCTGACCTTAACACTAACCCTAGGTCTAAACATCACCCTAACCCTAAATCTAAACCTAACACTAGACCTAGTCCTAACCCCTAACACTAAAATTAGCCCTACTCATAACCCTAGTTTTTATGTTAGCAGTAACCCTAACCCTAGCCCTAACTTAACCCAAATTCTAGTTCTATTCTGAGACCTAACCCTAGCTTTAACCCTAAACCTAACTCTGACGCTATCACTAATTGTAACCATAATCCTAGCTGTAACCCTAGCTCTAACCCTATCCATTACCCTAACCATAACCCTAACCCTAATTCTAACCCTAGGCCTAAACATAACCCTATCCCTAATCTTCACCATATCCATTACCATAAATATAACCTGAAACCTAAGCCTAACCCTATCATTATGCTGATCCTAACTTTAATGCTAATCCGGGTCCTAACTTTAAACCTTAACCTATCGAAAACACTAATCTTGACCATGACCCTAATAATACCCTTAGCTCTAAACCTGACCCTAAACTGAACCTAATGCTTACACAAGGCATAGTCATAAACATAACCTTAAATTATTTTTAACTGTAAAGCTGGACCTGAAATTATCCCTAGCCCTAATCTTAGCCCTACATGTAGCCTTAATAATAATCCGAACCATAACCCGAGCCCTAACCTTAATTCTAACCCTCACCCTAGCCCTAAACCTACCTATAACACCATACCTTACCATAAACCTAACCATAACCCTAAACCTAAACCTAACCCCCACCCTAACCCTAGGCCTAATACTAACAATAAGCCTAGCACTAATCCTAGCCCTAATTTAATCCTATCCTAACCCTAACCCTAGCCCTAAGACTAACTATAACTCTTGCCCTGCCCTAGCCCTAGTTCTATCATTAGCCCTAGTCCTAACTCTAGATCTAAACCTAACTCTAAATCTAAACCTAACTCTAAATTTGACTGTAATCGTAAATCAAAACAAACCCTAACACTACCCCGAAATATAATGATAATCCTAAAAGTTTCCCTAGCCCTGACCCTAGCCATAAAACAAAACAAAGCCATATCCCTAACCCAAAACCTTAACCTAAACCAAACCCAAACCTTACACCTAGCCCTAACTCTAACTCTAAAAATTACTCTGACCCTGACAATGACCCTAACACTAATCCTAGCTCTAATCATCACCCTAACATAAATTTACCCAAACATTAGACCTAGCCTTAACTGTAACCCTAAAACTAGCCTTAATCATAACCCTAGTTCATACATTACTCATTGTCCTAAACCTTTCATTAAAAATAACACAAATCCTACCATAGATCCAAGCCCTATACCTAGCTTTAACCCTAATCTTAACCCTAACACTAGCCCTAAACCTAACCCTAACACTAGCCCTAGCCCTAGCTCTAACCCTATCCCTTACCTTAAGCCAAACCCTAAACCAAATGCTAATCCTATTCCTAACCCTAATCCTTAGCCTAATTTCAATTCTAAGCATATTACTAGTCTTAATCCTAGCCCTCATTCTACATTTAAACCTAACCCTGACCCTCATCTGACCCTAAAAGTAACCCTAGGTCTAAACCTGACACTAGACCTAAACCAAAACCTAACACTAGACCTAACGGTAACCCTATACTGATACCTAAGCCAAACACTAGACCTAGACCCAAAGCTAATCCTAAATATAACTATAATTCTAGCCCTAGACCTAAACAAAATCCTAGCATTAGCCCTAACAATAACCTTTAACCTAAATCAATAACTTGCCCTATCCTTAGATATAAACCTAGTCTTAATTATGGCTCTAACCCAAAACCTAACCCTATCCCGAACACTGACCCTGATCATAACACATAAACTAGCTTTAAACCTGACACTAACCCAAAACCTAGACCTAACATCAGACCTAGACATAACCCTAAACCTAAAACTAGCCATAAACATAACCCTAGCTTTTACATTACCCATAGTTCTAATGCTAACCCTAAATCTAACACAAAACCTAGAGTTAATTCTAGGCCTAAACTTAGCTCTAAGCATAAACCTAAGCCTACCCTAACCCTAATCCTAACTCTTACCCTAAACCTCTGATTAGAACCAATTCTAGCTCAAGGCGTAACCCTTACACTAAACATAACCCTTGCCCTATCCTAAATGCTAATCCTAACCCTATCCCTAAACCTAAAGTTAACCCTAGCCCAAACTTTAGCTCTAAACATATTCATTAGCCTAACCCTAACCCTAATTAAAACCCTATACCTAACACTAAACCTAACTCTAACCATAATCTCGAACTTATAACAAAACCTAAACTTAACCCTCACATTAGCCCTAACCCTACCTCAAACACCAACTCTTATCCTAACATAACCATAACCCTAACCCTAAACTAACATTTACCCTAACCCTAACACTTACCCTAAACCAAACCCTAGCCCCATCCTTAAACCTAACGCTAATCCTAGACTTAATCCAAACCATAACCTAGCCCTAACCCTAGCTTTAAACTATCCATTACATTAAATATAACCCTAACCCTAATGCTAACCCTAACCCAATCGCTAAACATAACCCATCCATTACCCTAAACTTTAACTAAAATCTAAAGTAAACCTTTCCATTACCTTAACTGTAAACCTAACCCTAAAGCTAATTCAAGCCCTAACCCCTTAACCTTAACGTAAACCAAACGGTAACCCTGACCATGACCGTGTCACCAATAATAACCCTAGCTCTAAAGCTGACCTTTAAAATAAACCTTAAGCTTACACTAGACCTAGCCATAGCCTAATCATAAAACTGTCCTTAACCATAACCCTAGACCTGATATTATCCCTAGCCTGAGTCCTAGCCCTAAACCTATCAGGAAAACCAACCACTCATGTTAGCCCTAATCCTAGCCTTAATCCTAAACTGAACCTTAACCCTAACCCTAATTATGATTCTAAGCCTCAAACTAGTCCTAAACCTAGCTATAATCCCTCCCATTCCCATAAATTAAACCAAACCCCAGTGCTAACCCTAACCCTAGCCCAAACCCTAGGGTTAAACCTAACACTAACCCTAGACCTAGTCCTAGCCCTAATTTAGCCCTAACCCTAATGCTCACCCTAATCCTACTCCTAAAAATAACTCTAATTCTCACCCTAGATGTATCCCTAGTTCTAACCATATTCCTTACCATAACCCTAACCCTAGCCTTAACCCTAGCACAAGCCATAACTCTAAATCTAACCCTAACCCTAAGCCTAAACTTCACTCTAACACTAGCCCTAACCCTGATGCTAATCCAAAATCTAGCCTCAACCCTAGCTCTAGCCCTAGGCCTAAAACAGAACTGAGTCATAGCCTTAGCCATAACCCTTAACCTAAACCAAAACCTAATCCTACACCTACCACTAACTTTTGCCCTAATTCGAGTCCTAAACCTAACACTAAAACTAACCCTGACCCTGACACTGACCCAAAATATAACCCTTGCTCTAAACATCACCCTAACCCTAAACCTAAAACTGGCACAAATTGTAACACTACTTCATACATTATCCATAGCCCTAACCCTAGCCCTAACCAAACCCCAAACCTAGCCCTTATTTGAGACTTAACAATAGTTTTAAACTTAAAACTTACCCCAAAACCTAGCCCTAAACCTTACCCTAACCCTAGCCAGATTCCTAACCATAACTCTAGATTTATCACTAGCTCTAACCCTATCCATTACCCTAACCATAACCATAACCCTAATGGTAACCCTAGGCCTAACCTTAACCTAATCACTAATCTTAACCTTATTCATTAACCTAAACCTAACCTGAACCCTAAACCTAACCCTATCATTACCCTAACCCTAATCCTAATGCTAATTTGAGCCTTACATTAAACTTAACCTAAGCCAATCCCTAACTTTTTCCATTCCCGTAATAATATACCTAGCTCTAACCCTGACCCTAGCCCTAAGCCTAACCCTTATACTAGACCTAGCCATAAACCTAACCCTAAAACTATTACTAATGTAACCATAGACCTGACATTTGCACTAGCTCTAATCCTAGCCCTAAACTTAACACAAAACATAGAACTAACCCTAACCCTAACCCTAGCCCTAATCCTATCCATAACCTAGCCCGAAACTTATCTCTAACCCTATCAATTACCCTAAACATAGCCCTAATTCTAATGCTAACCCTAGGCCTAAATCTAAACCTATGCCTAAACATAACCCTATGCATTATGCTAAACCTAACCTGAACCCTAAATCTAACCCTATCCTTACCCTAACCCAAACCCTAATGCTAATTTGAGCCCTAACCCTAAACCCTAACCTAAACAAAACCCTAAACATGACCCTGACCCTAATAATACCCCTAGCTCTAAATTTCACCCTTACCCTAAATCTAAACCTTACACTAAATATAACCATAAAACGAACCCTAAACTTATCCTTAATCATAACCCTAGAACTGACATTCCCCTAACACTAATCCTAGCCCTAAACAAAACACAAACCCTAGCCCTCATCCTAGCCTTTAACCTAGCCTTAATCATAACTCTAACAAAACCCTAGCCCTAACCCTAATTCTAACCTTTGTCCTCATCCTAATCCTAGCTCTAACCCCATCATTTACAGTAAACCTAACCCTAAGCCCCAAACTAAACGTAGGCCTAAACATAAACATAAACCTAGCCCTATTCCCAGCACTAATTAAGCCCTATACCTAACCAAACCCTAAGCCTAGACATAAGACTACTCTCACTCTCATGCTAGCCCTATCCCTAGTTCTAACCCTATTTTTATTATAACCCTAATCCTAGCTATAAACCTAGAACTAATGCTAGCCATATTCTTAGCCCTAGACCTAACCCTAGATCTAATCCTAACTCTAAATCTAACTCTAAACTTAAGACTAAACCTAACCATAACACTAGTCCTAAACTTAATGCTAATCTTAAAACTAGCCCTAAACAGAGCCCTAGCCCTAAAACAAAACAGAGTCCTAGCCCTAAAAGTCCTAACTTTAAATCTTAACCCAAACCAAAAACTAACCCTACACCTATTCCTAACCCTAGCCCTAATTCGAGCCCAAACCCTAACCCTAAATCTAACCCTGACCTTAATTTTGATCCTAATACTTTACCTAGCTCTAAACATAACCCTAACGTTAAACCTAACTGTAACACTAGACCTAGTCATAACCTCAATCTTATAACTAGCTCAAATCGTAACTCTACTGCCAACATTGTCCGTAACTCTAAACGTAGCCCTAACTCTAACCAAAACCTACCCTAATCTGAAACCTAACCCTAGCTTAAACCCTAAACCTAATCCTAACACTAGCCCTAACCCTACCCTAAATGTAGCCCTAACCCTAGGTCTAACCCTATTCCTTACCCTAAGCCATCCCTCACCCTAATGCTAACCCTAGGCATAACCCTAATCCTATTACTAGTCCTAACCCTAGCCCTGATTCTAGCTCAAACCATAACTCAACCTGACACTTCTTCTGACCCTAATGGTAACCATAAGTCTAAACCAGACCCTAACCCTATACTGAACCCTAACACTACCACTAGAAATAAACCTATTCCTAAACCTAACCCTAAAACTAGCCCTAGACCTAAATTTAATCCTAAGTATAGCACTATCTTTAGCCCTAGACCTAAACAAAAACCTTGCCCTAACCCTAATAATAAACCTTAACCTAACCCAAACACTAACCCTAGACCTAGAACTAACCCTAGTGATAATTCTGATTTTAACCCTAAAGCTAACTCTAACATGAACACTGACCCTGACTCTGACACTAACTCTAGCTTTCAACATAATGCTAACACTAACCCTAAAACTAACACTTGACATAGCCATAACACTAACCCAAAAATTGGTCCTAAACATAACCCTAGATGGAACTTTAGCTGTATCCCCAACACTAGCCCTAACCTAACCCAAAACCTGGCCCTAATCCGAGTGCTAGCCCTAGCTTTAACCCTAAAACTTACCCTAGCTGTAAGCCAATCCCTAACCCTTGACCTAACCCTAGATGTTCTCCTATTTGTTACCTTAAGCCAAACCCTAAACCTAATTCTAACCCTTGTCCTAACTCTAATTCATAGCCTAACCCAAACTCTACCCCATTACTAGTCCTAACCCTAGCCCTCATTCTAGCTCTTACCACAACCCAAACACTAATCCTAACCCTGAAACTAATACTGACTCTACCACTAACCGTAGGTTTAAACCTCACCTAAACCCGAATCCAAACCCCAACATTAGCCCTACCAGTAATCCTATACCTAAACCTAAACCTAACACTAGTCCTAGACCTAAACCTAATCCTAAATCTAGACCTAACTCTAGTCCTAGACTTGAACAACAACTTGCCCTAGCCCTAACAAAAACCCTTAACATAACCCAAACACTAACCCTACTTCTAGACCTAACCCTAGTCCTAATTCTGGCACTAACCCCAACACTCACTCTAACCTGAACACTGATCCTGACCCTAGCATAAACCTAGCTCAAAAGCTCATCCTAAATCAAAACCTAATCCTAACACTACAGCTAGCCATAACCCTAACACTAAAACTAGCCCTGATCATAACTCTAGCTCTTAACTACCCATGACCCTAACACTAGGCCTAAACTTACAAAAAACCTAGACCTAATCCTAGGCCTAAACCTAACCCGAAGTGTAACCCTAACGTAACCCTTGCCCTAACTCTAACCCTAACCCTCCCCTTAGACCTAAACCTAGCTCAAAGCCTCAACTTTTCCCTAAACATAACCCTAGCCCTATCTCAAACCCTAACCTAACCCTAGTCCTAATCCTAACCTTAACCATAGTCCTAACCATAGCTCTCGTTTGATACATTACCCGAAACTAGCCCTAATTTTAACCATAATCAAGCCCTAAAACTAGCTCTAATCCTATCCATTACCCTAATCATAATCCTAACACTAACGCTAACCCTAGGCTTAACCCTAACACTATCACAATCCCTAAACATATCCATTACCCTAAAACTAAGCTGTACCCTAATCCTAAGCCTATTAATTACCCTAACCCTAACTCTAACCCTAATGCTAATTAAAGCCCTAAACCTAAAACATAACCTAAACTAAACTGTAAGCTATATCCTGACCTTAATAATACATCTAGATCTAAACTTGACCCTTACCCTAAATCTAACTCTTACACTAGACCTAACCATAAACATAACCCTAAATGTCTCCCTAACCATAACCCTAGACTTAACCCTAGATACTTCCCTAACACAAACCCTAGCTCTAAACCTTATCCTAACCCAAACACTAGCCCTAACAATAAACAAACCCTAAATCTACCCATAATCATAACCCTAGCTCTACATTACCCATGCACCTAACATTAGCCCTAAAACTCACACACAACCTAGTCTTAATCCTAGCCCTAAAGCTAGACCAAAGCATAATCCTTACCCTATCCCTAGCACTAACCCTATCCCTAGCACTAACCTTAACCCTAACACTGCCCTGGCCCTAACCCTACTCAAACTCCAATCCTTACCCTCAACGTAACAATAGCCCTAACCCTCCACCTAACCCTAAACCTAGCCCTAATCCTAACTGTAACCATAGCACAAATCCTAGCACAAACTCTATCCAGTACCTTAAACATAACCCTAACCCTAATACTAACCTAAGCCATAACACTAAGACTAACCCTAACCATAGCCCTGACTCTAACCCTAAACCTCATCCTAGCCCTAACCCTAACAATTCTGCTAAACCTAACACTAACACTAACCCTAGGCCTAGAGCCAAAATCCTAACATTAACACAAATCATAACACTAGCCCTAACCTTAACCTTTACCCTAAAAATAAACCTAAACCAAATGCTAATTCTAGGCCTAACCCTAATCCTATTGCTAACACTAACACTATCTATTACTCTAAACCCAACCTGAACCCTAAACCTAACACTATCCATTACTTTAACGCTAACCCTAATGCTAATTTGAGCCCTAACCCTAAACCTTATCCTAAACCAAACCCTAAACTGGAATTTGACCATAATTATATGCCTAGCTCTAAACCTGACCTTTACCCTAAACCTAACTTTTCACTACACCTAGCCATAAACCTAAAGTTAACACTATTCCTAACCATAACCCTAGACCTGACATTAGCCCTAGCCCTAATCCTAGCTCTAACCCTAACAGAAACCTTAGCCATTATCCTAGCCCTAAACCTAGCTTTAATCCTAACCCAAACACTCACCCTATTCCTATCCCTAATTTTAACCCTCACCCTAGCCCTGAACCTAGCCATAACCTCATCCCTTCCCCTAAATCTAACCATAAACCTAACTCTAACACTAACCCTAATTCTAGCCCTAACCATGGGCCTAACCTCAACACTAAACCTAGTGCTAATCTAGCCCTAATTTAGACCTAAACTTAAGCAAAATCCTAACTTTCATTCTAAGAATAAATCTAACTCTCACCCTAGCCCTATTTCTATTTCTAAACCTGTCTATTACCATAACCCTAGCCCTAAATTTAGCTCTAACCCTAGATCTAACCACAACTCTAAATCTAACCCTAACCTTAAGCCTAAATCTCACCCTACCACTAGCTGAACACTATCGCTAATCATAAAACTAAACCTAACCCTAGCCCTAGCCCTAGCCCTAAAACAAAAACCGAGCCATTACCCTAATTCTAAACCTAACCTAAATGAAACCCTAACCCTACAACTATCCATAACCCTAGCTCAAATTCGAGTTCTAGGACTAAAATGACACTTACCCTGACTCATATCCAAACATTAACCCTAGCTCTATATATCACCCTAACCATAAAGCAAATGCTAACACCATTCCTAGCCCAAACCCTAATCCTAAAACTAACCATAATAATAACCCTAGTTCTTATATTAGCCATAGTCCTAAACCAAGCCCTAACCCCAAAACAAAAATAGCCCTAATCTGAGCCCTAAAACTAGATTTAACGCTAACCCTAGCACTAAACCTAACTGTAAACATAGCTCTCAGCCTAGTTCTAACCCTATCCCTTATCTTAAGCCAAACACTATCCATAATGCTAACCCTAGTCCTAATCATAATCATTAGCCCAAATCAAACCCTAAATCGATTACTAGTCCAAACCCTAGCCCTCATTCTAGCTCTAAACCTAACCCAAAACCTGACCCTAACCTTCACCCTTATTCTGACCATAACATTAATTATAGGTCTAAACCTGACCCTAACCCTAAACTGAGCCCTGAAACTAGCCCTACAAGTAAATTTTTACCTAAACCTAACCCTAACACTACCTCTAGACCTAAAGCTAATCCTAAATCTAGCGATAAATCTAGCCCTAGACCTAAACAAAAACAGTCCTAGCCCTAACAATAACCCTTAACCTAAACCAAACAATAACACTACCCCTAGACCTAACCCTACTCCTGATTCTGGCTTTCACCCTAACTCTAATCTGAACACTGACCTTCAACTAACATTAAACCTAGCTGTAAAACTGACTCTAAACAAAAATCTATACCTAACACTAGACCTAGCCATAACCCTAACCCTAAAACTAGCCCTAATTACAAACCTAGATCTTACATTACCCATAGCACTAACCCTAGACCCAAACCTAACACAAAACCTATCCCTATTCCAAGGCCTAAAACTACTGTAAGCATAACCATAATCCTAAACCTAGCCCTAACCCTAAGACTTACCATCACCTTAAACATAAGCATAGCTCAAAGCCTAACCTTTGGCCTAAACATAACCCTAGCCTTATTTCTAACAATAACCCTAACACTAGCCCTAAGCCTAACCCTAACCCTCACCCTAAACCTATACATTACCCTTATGATAACCCTATTTCTAATGCTAACCCTAACCCTAACCCTAACCCTCCTGCAAACCCTATATGTCCCCATTACCCTAAAACTACCTTGAACCCTAAACCTAACTCTATACATTACCCTAAACCTAACTCTGACCCTAATGCCCATTTGAGCCCTATACCTAAATCTTAACCTAATACAAACCGTAACCCTGATCCTGAGCCTAAAAATACCCCTAGCTCTAAAACGGACCCTAACCCTAAGCCTAAAACTTACACTAGACTAAGACATAGACCTAATCCTAAATCTACTCCTAACTGTAACACTAGACCTGAAATTATCCCTAGCTCTAATTCTAGACCTAAACCTACAACAAACCCTAGCCCTCAAACTAGCCCTAAACCTAGCCTTATTCATAACCCTACCCTAACCCTAGCCCTACTCCTAATTGTAACCCTCACTCTACCTTAAAACCTAGCTATAACACATCCCTTACCCTAAACTTAACCCTCAACCTCGCCCTAAAGCTAGGCCTAAACTGAACATTAACCCTAGTTGTAATCCTTGCCCTGATTTAGACCTATCCTTAAAACTAACCATAATCCTACCCCTAAGACTAACTCTAACTCTCACACTAGACTTATAGCTAGTTCTATCCCTATCATTTACCATAACCCTAAAGCTAGCCCTAAACCTTGCCCTGTACTTAGACCTAGGCCTAAACTTAGATCTAACCTAACTCCAAATCTTAACCTAAGCCTTAGCCTAAGCCTAACACAAACACTAGCCCTAACCCTAACGCTAATCATATAACTAGCTCTAACCCTAATCCTAGGACTAAAACAAACCTGAGCAATAGTAGCTGAGGATGTGGCTCAAGTGGTAGCACATTCACCTGGCATGCATGAGGTGCTGGTTTCGGTCCGCAGCAACAATAAAAATATAATTTAAAAAAAGATGTTGAGTCCACCAAAAACTAAAAATATAAAAAAAAATATTTAAAAATTCTCTCTCTCTCTCTCTCTCTCTCTCTCTCTCTCTCTCTCTTAAAAAAACTGAGCAATAGTCCTAACCTTAAACTTTAACTTAAACCAAACCCTAACACTACACCTAGACCTAACCCTAGCTCTACTTTGAGTCCTAAACATAACCTTAAACTAACCCTGACCCCGAATCATATCCTAACACTCACCCTACTTCTAAACACTACCCTAAACTTAAACCAAACCCTAACAGTAACCCTAGCCTTAATTCGAGTCATAACCCAAACCTTAAAACTAACCCTGAAGCTGACTCATATCCTAACAGTCACCCTAGATCTAAAGACCGCCCTCACCTTAAACTGAACCCTATTTTTCTATTTCCTGAAGTAGCTTAAAAAGTATTGGTATTAGATCCTCTTTAAAGGTTTTGTAAAACTCTGCTGTATAACATTAAACAGGGATGAGAGGTGGGAGGGAAATGGAGAGAGAAGGGAAATTGCATGGAAATGGAAGGAGACCCTCAGAATTATACAAAATTACATACAAGAGGAAGTGAGGGGAAAGGGAAAAATAATACAAGGGGGAGAAATGAATGACAGTAGAGGGGGTAGAGAGAGAAGAGGTGAGGGGAGGGGAGGGGAGGGGGGATAGAAGAGGATAGGAAAGGCAGCAGAATACAACAGACACTAGTATGGCAATATGTAAATCAATGGATGTGTAACTGATGTGATTCTGCAATCTGTATACGGGGTAAAAATGGGAGTTCATAACCCACTTGAATCAAAGTGTGAAATATGATATATCAAGAACTATGTAATGTTTTGAACAACCAACATTAAAAATTAAAAAAAAAAAAAACAAACTGAAACCTAACAGTAATCCTAGACCTTACGTGAGTCCTAACCCTAACCCTAAAAATAACACTGTCTCTGAATCATATCCTAATACTAACCTAGCTATAAATATCACCCTAAAATTAAATCTAACCCTAACACTAGAACTACCCCTACCCAAAACCTAATTGTAACCCTAGTTCTTACATTATCCATTGCCATAACATTAACCCTAACCCTAACACAAAAATTAGCCCTAATCTAAGCCCTAAACCTAGATTTAACCCTAACCCTCACCCTAACAGTAGCCCTAACCCTAGCTCTAAGCCTATCCCTTACAAAGCGAAACCCTAACCCTAATGGTAACCCTAGACCTATCTCTAATTCTTAAGCTAACCAAAATCCTAAACCTATTAATAGTCATAACCCTACCCTCACTCTAGCTCTAACCCTATTCAAAACCCTAATGTTAACCTGATCATTATTTTGACCCTAAAACTAACCCTAGGTCTAAACCTGGCCATAACCCTACACCAAACACTAACACTAGCCCTAGACCTAAACCTAATCCTAAATCAAGCCTTAACTCTAGCCCTAGACCTAAACAAAAACCTACCCTAGCCCTTAAAGTAACCCATAATCTAACACAAACACTAACCCTACCCCTAGACCTAAACCTAGTTCTAATTCTGGCTGTAACACTAACACTAACCCAACACTGACCCTGCCTTTAAGAGTAAACCTACCTCTAAACCAGAACCTAACTGAAAAACTAAACCTAACACTAGATCTAGCCATAATCCCAACCCTCAAACTAGCCCTAATCTTAACCCTAGCTCTTACATTACCCATAGCCCTAACCCTAGGCCTAAACCTAACACAAAATCTAGAGCTAATCCTAGGGCTAAGCATAACCCTAACCCTAACTCTAAACTAACATTTGATTAGTCCTAACCCTAGCTCAAAGCCTAACCCTTACCCTAAACATAAACCTACACCTATACCTAAATATACCCCTAACACTATCTCTAATCCTTAACTTACCCCTAGTCCCAAACCTAGCTCTAAACCTACCCATTACCTTAAAACTAACCCTAAACCTAATGATATTCCTAGGCCTAACCCTAACCCTAAAACTAACCATAAAACTAACAATAGACCTAACCCCAACCTCACACTTGCCATAGACCTAACTCTAGCTCAAACCCTAACACTTACCATAAAACAAAACATAACCAAAGCCCTAACCCTAAACCTCAATCTAACCCTAACCATAACCCTATGCCTACATCTAACCATATCAATTACTCAAACCCTACCCCTACCCCTAATGATGATACTAGCCATAATCCAACCCTAACCCTAACCATACTCTAATCTTATCCCTAGACCTAACTCTAAACCTAACCCTCGCCCTAGCCCTAACCTTAGCTCAAAACCTAACCATTATGCTAATCATAACCCTAACACTAACCCTAGTTCTAACCCCAAACCTAACCCTAACTCAAGACATATTCCTGACCATAACACTAGCCCTAACCTTAGCTCTAAAACAATCCATTATCCTAACCATTATCTGTACTCTATTGACAACCCTAGGCCTAACACTAACCCTATCGCTAAACCTAACCCTATCAATTAATGTAAACCTAATCTGAACCCTAATCTAAAACCTATCATTACCTTAACCATGACCCTAATGCTTATTTGAGCCCTAACCCAAAACCTAACCTCAACCAAACTCTAACCTGATCCTGGCACTAATAATTCCCCTAGCTCTAAACTGACCCTTAACCCTAAACCTAACTCTTACACTAGACCTAGCCATAAACCTAATCCTAAAATGCTCCTCTCCTCAACTGTAACCCCACAAATGACATTAGCTCTAGCCCTATTCCTAGCCCTAACCCTAAAAAAAAAACAGCCTTTATCCTAGCCCGAAACCTAGATTAATCCTAAACCTAACTCTAACCCTAGCTCTAACAACAATACTAACCTAGCCCTAATCTTAGCCCTAATTTCACCCAATCTTTAAACCTAACACTAACCCTAGAACTAAGAATAAATCTCACTCTCACACTAGCCCTATCACTAGTTATAACCCTAACCCTTACCGTTACCCTAACTGTAGCCCTAAACTTAGTCCTAATCTTTTCCCTATCCATAGCCCAAGCACTAATCTTAGATCAAAATTTAGATCATAATCTATCTCTAAATATAAACCTAACCTGAAGCCTAAGCCTAACCCTAACACTAGTCCTAACCTTAATCATAACCATAACCCTAGCCTAACCCTATACATTACCAAAACAATAACCCTAACCCTAATGTTAAACCTAGGCCTAAACCTAACTCTATCTTTAATCCTATCCCTATTCATTTCCCTAAACCTAACATGAACCCTAATTCTAAGCCTATCATTACCCAAACCCTTACCCTAATGCTAATTCAATCACTAACTTTAAGCCTTAGCCTATTCCAAACCCTAACCTAGACCTTCACCTTAATAATACCCCTAGTCCTAAACCTGAACCTAATCCTAAACATAAAACTTACACTAGACGTACCCATAATCCTAACCCTAAACTATCGTTAAACATAATTCTAGACTTGAAATTAGCCATAATTCTAATCCTAGCCCTGAACCTAAAACAAATCCTAGCCCTCATCCTAGCCCTAAACCTAGCCTTAATCATAACCCTAATTCTAACCATTATTCTAAAGATTACCCTATCTTTAAAACTAGCAATAACACCATCTCTTACCCTATACTAAATCCTAAATCTAACCCTAATTCTTTAATTAAGCTAAAAATTAGCCATAGACTTAATCCTAGCCCTAATTTAGCCCTAATCCTAACCCTAAACCTAACCTTAGCCCTAAGACTAATAATAATTCTCACACTAGCCCTATCACTAGTTCTAATCCTAGCCCTTAACATAACCCTAACCCTAGCCCTAATTGTTGCCCAATTCTTAGTCCTCGCCCTAATCCTAAACCTAAACCTCACACTAACACTAAACCTATTTCTAATGCTAATCATAAAACTAGCCCTAACCCTACCACTAGCAGTAAAACAAAACCGAGCATTAGTCCTAGCCCTAAACCTGACTTAAACCAAATCCTAACACTACACCTACACCTAACCATATCCTTAATTTGAGTCCTAACCATAACCTTAAAATTATACCTGACACTGGCTCATATGCTAAACTCACCCTAGATTAGAACACCATCCTAAACTTAAATCAAAACTTAACATGAACCCTAGCCCTTATTTGAGTCCTAACCTTAAGCCTGAAACTGAATCACATCCTAAAACTAACCCTAGCTCTATATATCACCCTAATCTTAAACTTAACCCTAACACTAAAACTACCCCTACCCCTAACCCTAACCCTAAAATTAACCATAATTGTAACCCTAGTTCTTATATTAGTGATTGCCCTAACCCTAAACCTAACCCTAAAACAAATCTAGCACTAATACGAACCCAAAACCTAATTTTAACCCTAACTCTACCCTAACTGTAGCCCTAAGCCTAGCTCTAAATCTCTCTCCCTTAACCTAAGTGAAACCCTAACCATAATGGTAAACCAAGACCTATCCCTAATCCTTAGGCTAACCAAAATCCTAACCCTAATAATAGTGCTGACACTAGCCTTCTTTCTAGCTCTAATCCTATCCCAAAACCCTTACACTAACCCTGATCCTTATTCTGACCCTAACATAAACCCTAGGTCTCAAACTGACCCTCAATCTAGAGCAAACCCTAACACTGGACAAACCACTAACTTATATTTAAACCTAACCCTAACCCTAGCCCTAAGACTAACTCTAACTCTCACACTATCTTATCCCTAGTTCTAAACCTACCCATTACCATAACCCTAACCCTAGCCCTAATGCTTGCCCTATCCTTAGTCCTAGCCCTAACCCTAGATCTAACCCTAACTTGAAATCTAATCCTAACCCTAGGTCTAACCCTAACATTAAAACTAGCCCTAACCCTAATGCTAATCATAAAACTACCCCTAACCCTAACCCTAGTAGTAAAACAAACTGAGCAATAACCCTAACCATAAACCCTAACTTAAACTGAACCCTAACATTACACCTATACATAACCATAGACTTAATTCGAGTCCTAAACCTAATCTTAAACCTAACCCTGACCCTGACTCATATCCTAACATTCACCCTAGCTCTGAACACCCTCCTAACCATAAACTGAAACCTAAAAGAAAACCTATTTCTAATTCATATTCTAATCCTAACCTGACCATGATTCATATCCTAACACTAACCCTAGCTCTAAATATCATGCTAACCTTAAACCTAACACTAGATCTACCCCTAACCCTAACCCTAAAACTAACCCTCATTGTCACCCTTATTCTTTCATTAGCCATTGCCCTAACATTAGCCCTAACCCTAATACAAAATCTATCCCTAATCTGAACCATAAACATAGATTTAACCATAACCCTAGCTCTAGACCTAATGTAGCTCTAAGGCTATCCCTTACCCTATGAATAACCCTAACCCTTTGGTAGCCTAGACCTATGCCTAATCATTAGAATAACAAAAATCCTAACCTTATTTATAGTCTTTACCCTAGCCCACATTCTAGCTCTAATCCTATCCCAAACTCGAATGCTATCCCTGACCCTTATCCTGAACCTAACACAACCCTAGTTCTAAACCTGACCCTAACACTAGACTAAAACCTAACACTAGCACTGGACCTAAACCTAATCCTAAATCTAGCCCTAACTCTAGCCCTAGAACTAAACAAAAACCTAATCCTAGGCCTAACTATAACCTTTTCCTAACACAAACACTAACCTTACCCCTAGACCTAAACCTAGTCCTTATTCTAGCTGTAACCCTAACTTGAACTCTAACCCCAAAACTGACTCTGCCTTTAACAGTAAACCTACTTCTAAACCTGACCCTAACTGAAAATCTAAACCTAACACTAGATCTTGGCATAACCCTAACCCTAAAACTAGCCTTAATCATAACCCCAGCTCTTACATTACCCACAGCTTTAACTCTAGGCCTACACCTAACACAAAACCTGGAGCTAATCCTAGGCCTTAATCTAGCCCTAAGCATAACCTTAACCCTAACACTAGCCCTAACCCAAACCTAACCCTCGCCTTAATCCTAAACCTAGCTCAAAACCATTATAACCCTTACTATAAACATAAACCTAGAACTATCCCTGAATCTAACACTAAACCTAGTCCTAATCCTAACATTAACCCTAGCCCTAATCCTAGCTCTAAACCTACCAATTACCCTAACCCTAACCCTAATTGTAACCCTAGCCTTAACCCTAAACATAATCCTAACCCTAAACAGAAAACTGACCCTAATCTTAACCCTAACCTAATACTCGCTATAGCCCTAAGCATAGATCAAACCCTAACCCTTACCATAAACCTAACATAACCATAGACCTAACCCTAAACTTAAATCTAACCCTGTCTCTAACCCTAAACCTACATCTAACCGTATTTATGACCCTAACCCTAACTCTAAACTTAATTATAACCATTTCCCTAACCCTTATCTGAACCCTAAAACTACCGTAATCCTATCCCTAAGCATAACCCTGAACCTAACCCCTGCTCTAAAAATAATCATAGCTCAGAACCTAACTCTTACACTAAACTTAATACTAACCCTAAGCTTAGTTCTAACCCATACCCTAACACTAACAGAAGACCTAATACTAACCATAAGTCTAGCTATAACCTTAGCTCTAACTGTATCCATTACCCAATCATAAACCATAACCTAATGCTAACTCTAGGCTTATCCATATCTCAAGACCTAATCCTAACTCTAACTGTATCCATTACACAAAACAAAACCCTTTCCCTAATGCTAACCCTAGGCCTAATCGTAAACCTATCACTAATCCCAACCCTATCAATTACCCTAAACCTAACCTGAACCCTAAATCTAACCCTATCATTACCCTAAACGTAAACCTAATGCTAATTTGAGCTGTAACCCTAAACTCAAACCTAAAAGAAACCATAACCATGACCCCAATACTAATAATTCCCCTAGCTCTAACCTAACCCTTACTCTAAACCTAAACCTTACATTAGACCTAGCAAAACCCTAAACCTAAAATTATCCATAACCATAAACCTAGACCTGACATTAACCTTATATATAATCCTAGCCCTAACCTGAACACAAATCCTAGCCCATAATATCTGTAAACATAGCCTTAATCATAACCCTAACCTTAAACCTAGGCCTAACTTAAGACCAAACCTATCCCTAATCTTAGACCTAACCCTGACCCAGATTAGAATCCAGAGCCAGGGACCTGGCAAAGGAGGCCTGGCAAGGAAGAGGGACAGGAAGAGGGTGACGGAAGGGCATGGCGTGAGGTCCTGGTGGGTGCTCAGAGGGGCAAGACCAGGACCCAAGCCAGCAGCCCAGGAAAGGGACCCACCCAACTGATCATGGATGAAAGAACCAAAGAGAAGGAGACACACAAGCACCAGGGGAATTCTTGAGGGGAAGGTGATGAAGGGGTTGCATGAGGACCAGAACAGAGAAAAGTGTAAGGAGCACCTAGGGGTGCCTGCTAGTGGGCACAAGCAAGAGGCTCCCAGGTCAGACCCAACCCAAGGATATTCCATGCTACTCTAAAGGACATGAAAAAAGCGGTAAGGGGCTCAGGCGAGCAGCAAGGCCATGGGACTAGAGCACAATGGACCAAGGTTAGGGAAGGCTGGGTTGGGGTAGGGGCAACATGCAAGGCGAGAGGGCACTGGAAAGAAGGGAGGGGAGCTCTCAGGGCTTGTTTGGAGCAAGTCACATGTTAACTGCTAGGCATCAACGTTCAGGTGGCAAAGAGGACACAGGTGAGTTGCAGGGCTGTGTTTCCTACTGGGAGCATTCAGGATGCAGAGGCCAGCCAATTCTGCTCCTCTGCCCCAGGTGAGTAGATCCTCAGAGAGAGACCTGGACCAAAGTAGGGGCAAAAGTGGGCACTGTGAGGTGATACCTGTGGTGCAGAGTTTGGGGTGGGGTCGGTGGGCAGCCAGAACCCATTTGAAGAGCCCAGGCTAGAAAGAAGTGGGGGGAGCAGAGAGTCTGGGCAGTGCCAGGATACCTCAGCATAAGGGGAATAGAGGGAAGTCACAGGAGGGGGCTGGTAAAAGGGGCCTGAAACCAAGAGACAGGGACAGGGTCCTGGTGGCCAGGGGATCAAGCAAGGATCTGGGCCCAGTAATGGAGAGCCAAGCACTAGCACCTGGGCCTGGGTGAATGAGAAGGGACATGGTTGTTTGTGGGAGCTCTTATACCTCTGCAGCCTGTGTAGAGCAGACTGGCTCCTGGAGGCGAGAGACCCCTCCCATCTTGGTGTCCAGGCTAGCTTATATTCTGCCTTATCCAGTGTAGAGGGGACTTGCCCCTCCAGGAAAGAGACCCCTCCCACCTCGATTTGTAGGTGGGGCTGCTATACAGCTGCAGCCAGGGTAACAGGAACTCACCCTTCCAGTCGGGAGACCCCTTTCACCTGGATGTCTGCAGGAACTCCTCTTCAGGCAGGGTGGAGGAAACTCGCCCCTCCAGGCAGGAGATGCCTCCCAACTGGGTGTCAGAGGAGCTAGTAGACTGTCCCAACCAGGGTAGATGGTATTTGTGCCACCTGGCGGGAGACACCACTCACTTGGGTGTCTGGGGCTCTTGTATACCATCACAGCTGCAGCCAGTTTAGAGGGGACTCCCCATTCCAGGCAAAGACTACTCCCAGCTGGGTGAGGAGGGGAACTCAAATACCACCGCAGCCAGGGTAGAGGTGACTTGCCCTGCCAGGCTAGAGACCCCTCCCACCTGGGTGTTGCGGTGGGGCTCCTATACCATTGCAGCCATGGTTGCAGGGACTCGCCCCTCCAGGCGAGAGACCCCTCCTGCCTGGGTGTTATGGGAGCTCCTATACCACTGCAATCAGGTGAGAGGGGGCACGCCCCTCCAGTCGGGAAACCCCTCCCACCTGGGTGTCTGTGGGAGCTTGTATACCACCACAGCTAGGTTAGAGGGGTCTTGCCTCTCCAGGAGAAGACCCCTCCCACCTGGGTGTCTGGGGGAGCTCCTATACCTCTTCAGTCAGGGTAGAGGGGCTTCACCCTTCCAGTCCTGAGACGCCTCACACATGGGTGACCTGGGAGCTCTTATATGGCACCAGCCAAAATAGAGGGAACTCGCCCCTCCAGGTGGGAGACTCCTCCCACCTGGGTGCTGAGGTGAGCTTGTATACTGTCAAAGCCAGGGTAGAGGGGACTTGCCCCTCTAGGCATGAGACCCCTCCTACCTGGGTGTCTGGGAAAGCTTGTAAACCTACACAGCTAGGGTAGAGGGTATTCACTGCTCTAGGAGGGAGACCCTTTCTACCTGGGTGTCAAGGGGAGCTCTTACATTGCCACAGTCAGGGTAGAGGGGATTCTCCCCTCCAGGCGGGATACCCCTCCCACATGGGTGTCCAAGGGAGCTTTTATACTGCCACAGCCAGGGTAGAGGGGATGCACCACTCCAGGTGGGAGACCCCATTCAACTGGGCATCCAGAAGAACTCCTATACGCCACAGGAAGGGTAGGGGAATCTCGCCACTCCAGGCAGGAGACACCTCCTGCCTGGGTGTCAGAAGGAGCTAGTATACTGCCCCAGCCAGTGTAGAGGGGACTTGCCCTTCCAGGCCAGAGACCCTTCCACCTGTGTGTCGGGGGGAGCTCCTTTGCTACCACAACCAGTGTAGAGAGAACTCATGCCTCCAGGTTAGAGACCCCTCTCACCTGGCTGTCAGGGAAATCTAGTATACCACTTCAGCCAGGGAAAATGGAATTCACCCCTTCAGTCAGGATACCCCTCCAACCTGTGTGTCACAGGGAGATTGTAGACCACCTTATCCAGGGTAGAGGTGAATTCTCACATCCAGGCAGGAGATCCCTCCCTCCTGGGTGTCTGTGAGCGTGTATACTGCATTAGCCAAGGTGGAGGGTACTAGCTCCTCCAAGCAGGAGACCCATCCCATCTTGCTATGGGGGGAGGGGCTCATATACCACTGTAGCCAGGAGAGAGGGGACTCGCCCCACTAGGTGAGAGACCCCTAAACCCTGGTTGTCGGAGGAGCTCATATACCTCAGAGGCAGGGACAAATGGACTCGCCCCTCCAAGCAGGAGAATCCTCCCGCCTGTGTGTGTGAGGGGTAGCTTTTATACCACCACAGCCAAGGTAGTGGGGTCTCGCCCCTCCAGAAAGGAAACCACTCCAACCTGGGTGTTTTGGGGAGCTTGTATACCACCTTAGCCAGGGTAGAGAGGACTCACCACTTCAGGTGGGAGACCCCTCCCACCAAGGTGTCAGGGTGGAGCTCCTATACCTTCAAAGCCAGGGTATAGGGTATATGCCACTCCAGGCGCAAGATCCATCCCACCTGGGTGTTAACGGAAGCTCTTATATAGCTGCAGCTATGGTACAAGGACTCGCCCCTCCAAGCTGGTGACACTTCCCACCAGGGTGTTGGAGCGGGCTAGTATACCCCCACAGCCAGGGTAGAGGGAACTTGCCCCTCCAGGTTGGAGACCCTTCCCACCAGGGTGTCAGAATGGGGGAGCTCTTATACCACTGCAGCCAGGGTAGTGGGGACTCACCCACACAGACAGAAAACCCCTCCCTCTTGGGTGTCATGGGGAGCTTGTATACCACCTTAGCTAGGGCAGAGAAGACTCACCCTCCAGGCAGGAGACCCCTCCCTCCAGGGTATCAGGAAGAGCACTTATACAAAAGCAGCCAGGGTAGAGGGGAATGGCCCCTCCAGGTGGAAGACCCCTCCCACCTTGATGTCTGGTGGGGGGGCTCCTATACAGCCCTAGCCAGGGTAGAGGGGATGAGCCCCTTCAGGAAGGAGACTCCTCCCACCTGGGTGTTGTAGAGAGCCTGTACACCACGTTAGTGAGGATAAAGGGGATGGAGGTTCGAATCCCCACTACCCTAGCTGTAGTAGTATATGAGCTCCGCCGAAACCCAGGTGGGTTCAGTCTCCCACCTGGAGGGGAAGTCACCTCTACCCTGGCTGTGTCATCATATGGTGAGAAAGGGGAGTAAGGGGAATGGGTGATGCAGGGAGAGGAGGGCTCATGGCCCAGAATCACTGCAGGGTGTCAGTGTTGAGGAGCAAGGCCCAGGCTGAAGGAGGTCAAAGCCCCCATGCAAGGGGCACTGCTCTCTTTTCCCAAAGAAAGACTGCAGGCCAAACATCCCAGTTCCATCCCCTGGATCTGCTGAGCATCCTGGAAAAGGGAACTGGAAAAGGAGCCCACCAGGGACAAGGACAACAGGACGGCCAAAGGAGGGCACAGCGTGAAGTGCTGGAAGAAGGGGGTTTGTGGGTTTTGGGTCAGGACAGCAGAAATGGGCCCAGACTAGGGAACTTGAGGAAGGTCCAGGCTAGGAGAGAGCAGGGAAGGTTGGAGACAGGCAGCCAGGGGCTGTACTAGGGTTCTGAGATGCAGGGAAGACAAGAGGAGTGGGGAAGTGGCCCCAGTGAGGCCCACAGTTCAAGCCCAGGGAAGCATGGAGCAAGAAGGACCCCCAGAGGCACAAGAGAGGAGCCAGTCCAGGGAATAGAGAGCCAAGGGCCAGCATTGGGGCAAGGGGCTCAGGACAGTAGACAGGGCTGGGGATGGAAGGCAGGGGATCAATCAGGGGGGAGGGAGGCTCGAGGCCCAGTGCCACTGCCAGGTGTCAGGGTCTTGGTGCTGCCCCAAGGGCCTAGGGAGAACAAGTAGCCCAGTCGAGGGTCAGAGTTCTGTTTCCCATAAGGCACCTTGCTCAGATGAGTATCAAGGATCAGGGACCAGGCCAAAGGGCCTGGCAAGGGACAGGGACCAGGAGGAGTGTGATGTGAGGGCACAGTGAGGGGGTCTTGGTGGGTGCAGAGAGGAGCAGAAGCCAGGACCCAGTCAAGGAGTCCAGGTAAGGAACCAACCCCAACAGAAGGTATTAGAGACCCAATGAGCAGGAGGCACCTGCTCAGGAGAAAAGTGGTAAGGGAAGGATAGGTAGGATTGGAGCTAGATGAGGAGACAGAGGGCTGTGTAAAGGAGGAGCGAGCTTGTGGGCCAAATCAAGGGGCGCCCAGGTCACACATGACAGGAAGAGACACCACAGAAAGCAAAGCAATCCGAGTAATGCAGTAAGGAGCTCAGGCTGGCAGCCAGGCCAGGTGGATTTAGGGCAAAAGGTCAGGGGGAGGAAGGGTTGGGTTGGCTTAGAGGCAGCTTGCAATGCTAGAGGGGCAGGAGTGGGAAAGGAGGGAATCACCCAGGGCAAGGTCATCACTAGACCCAAGTCCACTGCCAGTTGTCAAGTTTGGACAGCAAAGGGAGCCCAGGCGAGGGGCAGGACTGTGTTGCCCATAGGGATCCTTCCAGGGCCCAGAGGTTAGCCAATTATACTCCTCTGCCCCAGGAGAGTATATCCTCACAGAGAGACCAGGACGAAGGGGGGGGGTCAATGTGAGGGATACCTTTGGTCCAGGATTGGGGGAGTGTCAGTGGGAAGCCAGCAACCATTGAAGGAGACCAGGCTAGGGAGAAGGAGCAGGAGAGCAGTGTCCTGGCAATGACAAAATACCACAGTATAAGGGGAATAGAGGGGACACATAGGAGTGGGACCAAGCTAGGGGCCTTTAATCAAGGAATAGGGACAGGGTCCTCAAGAAGGGCAACCGGGCGATCCAGGAAGTAGCCAGTCCCAAGAATTGGGAGCCAAGTGACAGGACCCAGTCCTAGGTCCTATGAAAATAGACAAGGCTCAGGAGGGGAAAAAGGGGAGAAAGGGTAGTGTGTGGCACAGGGAGAGGAGGGATCAAGGCCCGGGTTCACTTCTAGGTGTCAGGATTGAGGAGCAGAGCCTGGGCAGAGAGAGTCCAAAGTCCCAGACAAGGAGCACAGCTATGTTTTCACAAAGGGAGCCCACAGGCCAAATGCCCAGTTCCAATCCCCTAGACGTGGTGAGCATCCTGGGAAAGGGATCTTGTAAAGGGGCCCAGCAGGGACAGGGACAACAGGGGGATGAAGGAGGGTACCATGTGAAAGGCCAGAGGAAGGTTGTTGTTGGGGTGCAAGCCAGGATTCCAGAAAGGATCCCAGGCTAGGGACCAACAGGAGGGCCCAGGCAAGGAAAGGGCAGTGAAGGGTGAGGCTGGGCAGGTGGGTGACAGTAGGGTTCTGAGGTTCCGGAAAGCCAAGGGGAGTAAGGTACTGGCCCCAGCGAGGTGCACAGTCTAAGCCCAAGGAAGCACAGAGCAAGGAAGACCAACTGAGGCTCAAGCAAGGAGGCCGCCCACGGAATGGAGATCCAAGGGCCAGGGCTTGGGCAGGGGGCTCAGGATAGTGGACAAGACATTGGAGGGATGACAGGGGATCTGGCAGGGGGCAGGCAGGCTCCTGGTCTAGGGCATTTGCCAGGTGTCAGGGTTCCGGGTGCAGGACCAAAGGCCCAGGGAGATCAAGGAGATAAGGCAAGGAGCAGGACTCAGTTTCCCATAAGGCGGCCTGGCCCAGGTGAGAATCCAGGGACATGGACCTGGCAAAGGAGGCCTGGCAAGTGAAGGCAGCCAGGAGGAGGGAAATGGAAGGATATGGCGGGGATTCTCGATGGGTGTGTGGGGGAGGGGGCAATATCCAGGACCCAAACCAAGTGCCCAAGCAAAGACCCATTCGACCAACCTAGGACAAGGGACCCAAGGAGCAGGAGACTTAGGATAACCAGAGGAATTCTTGAAGGGAATGGGGAGGATGAGCTGCACAAGGACCATGAGACAGAGGGAAGCTCAAGGGACACCAAGGGGAGCCCCAAGCAAGGTGCCCCCAGTTCACCCAACAAGAAGAGACTCCACACAATGCAAAGGGCCATGGGGAAAGTGGTCAGGGGCTCAAGGGAGTGCACAAGCCCAGGGAAATGAGTGCCAAGGGTCTGAGTTAGGGAAGGCTGGGTTGGGGGGATAGTGGCAGCATGCAAGGCCAGAGGGCAAGGGAGGGAAGGGAGGGGATCTCTCAGGGCTGGGTTGGAGGAAGTCACATATTAACTATCAGGCCACAAGTTTCAGGCAGTGAAGGGGATGCAGCCAAAGTCAGGGCAGTGTTTCCCATAGGGAACATTCAGGAAGCAGAGGCCAGCCAATTCCAATCCTCTACTCAGGTGAGTAGATCCACAGAGAGGAAACTAGACAAAATGAGGGGCAAAAGAGGGCACTGTGAGTGGATACCTGGCGTGTGGAGGTTGGAGTTGGGGTCAGTGGCCATCCAGGACCCATTCGAGGAGTCCCTAAACCTAACACTCACCATAGCCCTAACCCTAGCTCAAATCCTAACCCATACCATAGACCTAAACCTAACTATGCCTTAACCTTAACCCTAAAACTAAATCTAACCTTAACCCTAAACCTAAACCTACATCTGGCAGTATCCATTTAACACTTATCCTAACCCTAATGATAACCCTAGCACTAACTCTCACCCTAACCCTAAACCTACTGTAATCCTATCCCTAGAACCTAACACTGAACCTAACCGTTGACCTAGACCTAGCCCTAACTCTAGCTGATACCCTAACCCTTACCCTAAACATACCCTAGCCCAAACCATAACCCTAATCCTAGCCCTAATCCTAACTGTAACAATAACCCAAACCCTAGCTCTAACTCTATCCATTACCTTAACCATAACCCTAAACCTAATGCTAACCCTAGCCATAACCCTAACACTAACTCTATCCCTAGCCCTGATTCTAACCTGGACTCTCAACCTAGTCCTAACCCTTACTCAATCCCTAAACCCTTACCCTTAAACTAACTGTAAGAAAACACTAAGCCTAACCCTAACACTAAACCTAGCCCAAATCCTAAACTTAACCCTGGCATTAACCCTAGTTCTAACCCCACCCATTACCCTAAACCTAACCATAAACCTCATGATAACCCTAGCCCTGACCCTAAACCTACTCTAACCCTAACCATAAACCTAACCTTAGACCTAACCATAAACCTAAACCTTGCTATAGTCATAACCCTAGCTCAAACCCTAACAGTTACACAAAACCTAACACTAACCTTTTCCTAAACATAAACCTAACCCTAACCCTAACCCAACATCTATCCTGTCCATTACCCTAACCCTAATGAAAACCCTAGCCCAAACCCTTATATGAAACCTAACCCTAGACCTAACCCTAAACCTAAACTTAAACCTAACCGTAATCTTGCAGTAACCCTAGCTCAAACCCTAACCAGTACCCATAACCTTACTCTAACCTTAACCCTAGCCTTAACCCTAACAATAACACTAACTCTAGCCCTAATCCTAAACATAACCCTAGACCTAACACTAGCTCTAACCCTATCCATTACCCAAAGGATAACCATAAATCTATGCCTAACCCTAACCATATCCATTAACCTAAGCCTAACCTGAACCCTAAACCTAACCTGAAGCCTAAACCTAACCCTATCCATTATCCTAACCTGAACTCTAACCATAACGCTAATTTGAGCCCTAACCCTAGACCTCAATGTAACCTGAACCCAAAACCTGACCCTGACCATTATAATACTCCTAGGTCTAAACCTGAACCTTACACCAAAGCTAACTCTGACACTAGACATAGACATAAATCTTACCCTAGAACTACCCCTAACCATAACACTAGACCTGATATTAGCCCTAGCCCTAATTCTTGCCATAACCCTAACACAAACGCTAGCCCTCATCCTAGCCATAAACCTAGCATTGATCCTAACCCAAACCCTAAATCTAGCCCTATCCCTAATTTTTTCGCTCACCCTAATTCTAAACCTAGCTCTAACCCCATCCCTTCCCCTAAATCTAACCCTAACCCTAACCCTAGAATTAACACTTACACTAAACCTAGACATGATCCTAGTGCTAATTTATCACTAACCCTAACCCTAACACTAGCACTAAGACTAACTCTGTCACCCTAGCCCTATTCCTAGTTCTAACCCTATCCCTTACTGTAACACTAACACTTGCTCAAACCTTAGCACTAAAACTAGCCCTAGCCCCAAACCTAGATCTAAATATAACTCTAAACCTAAGCCTAAACCTCACAGTAAAACTAGCCCTAACACTAATGCTAATCCTAAAACTAGCCTTAACCTAGTCCTAGCCCTAAAAAAAACCGAGCCATAGCCCTAACCCTAACCCTTAACCTAAACCAAAACCTAACCCTACACCTAGCCCTAACCCTACCCCTAGTTCCAGTCCTACCCTAACCCTAAAACTAACCTTGACCCTGACTCTGACACTAACACTAACTCTAGCTCTAATATCACCCTAAAAATATAGCTAACCCTAAAACTAGACCTGGCCCTAACCCTAAACCTAAAAGTACCCCTAATCATAACCCTAGTTTTTACATTAACTGTAGCCCTAATCCTAGCACTAACCTAACCCAAAATCTGGCCCTAATCTGATCCCTATACCTCGTTTTAACCCTAACCCTAACCCTAGCCCTAACCATTACCCTAAACCTAATCCTTACCCTAGAACTTGCCCTAACCCTAAACCTAACACTAGCCTTAATCCTAACTATAATCCTAGACCTAACCCTAGCTCTAACCCTATCTATTACCCTAACCATAACCCTAACCCTAATGCTAACCCTAGGATAACACTAACCTTATCTCAAACCCTAACTTTATCCATTAACCTAAACCTAGCCTGAACCCTAAACCTAATCATAAACATTACCCTAACATTAACCCTAACCCTAACACTAAAGAGAGCTCTGATCCTAAACCTTTACCTAACCCAAACCTTAACCATGACCATGACCGTAATAATAACCCTATCTCTAAACCTGACTCTAACCCTCAACCTAACCCTTACACTAGAACTAGCCATAAACCTAACCCTAAAACTCACCCTAACCATAAACCTGACCTGCTATTAGCTATAATCCTAATCCTAGCCCTAACCTGAACACAAAACCTAGCCCTAATCCTAGCCCTAAACCTATCCTTAATCCTAACCCTAGACCTAACACTATTTTGACCCTCACCCTAAACTTAGCTATAACATCATACCTTACACTAATCCTAAACCTAACCCAAGCGCTAAACCTAGGCCTAGCCCTAACACTAACTCTAGTGCCAATCCTAGCACTAATTTAGTCCTAACACTAACCCAAACTGTAACCGTAACCCTAATTTTCACCCTAGAACTAACCCTAGTTCTAAACCTATCCCTTACCATAACCCAAACCCTAGCCCTAAACCTAGACCCAACCCCATCCCTATTTTTGCAGTAGCCCTAAACCTAGACTTAAACCTTACCCTAAATCGAAACCTAACCCTAAGCCTAAACCTCACCCTAACATTAGCAATAACCCTAATGTTAATTGAAAAACTATCCCTAACCCTACCCCTAGTACTCAAAAAAATGAGTAATAGACTTAACCTTAATCCTTAATCTAAACAAAACCATAAGCTTATACCTAGCCCTAACCCTAGCCCTAATTCAAGTCCTAAACATAACTCTAGAACTTACCCTGACCCTGAATCAGAAGCTAACACTAACAATACCTCTAAACATCACCCTAACAGTAAATGTAAACTGAACACTAGACTTAGCTCTAACCCTAACCCTAAAACTAGCCCTAATTGTAACGCCAGTCTTACATTAGAACACTACACCTAGCCCTGTGATGACAGAAAACCTAGCCGTAATCCGAGGCCTAAACCTAGCATTAAACCTAACCCTACCTTAACCTAGACCTATCCCTAACCCTAACACTAGCCCAAACACTAGCTCTAACCCTATTCCTTACCATAAGCCAAACCTTCACCCTAATGCTACCCTAGTCATAACCCTAATCCTTAGCCTACCCCAAACAATAACTCTAATACTAATCTTAACCCTAGCCCTCATTCTAACTCTCACTTTAACCCAAAACCTAACCCTAATCCTGACCCTTATTCTGACCCTAACTCTAACCCTAGGTTTAAATCTGACCCTAACCCTAAACCAAACCCTAACACTAGCCCTACCAGTAACCCTATACTTAAATCTAACCCTAACACTTGACTTAGACAAAAACCTAATCCTAAATATAGCCATAACTCTAGTACTAGCCCTAAATAAAAACCTAGCCTTAGCCCTCACAATAACGCTTAACCTAACCCAAACACTAACTCTACCCCTAGTCCTAATTTCTGGCCCTAACCCTAAATATAACCCTAACCCAAACACTGACCCTTCCTGTAACATAAGTCCTAGCTCTAAACTTTATGCTAACCCAAAATCTAGCCATAACCATAACACTAGACCTAGCCAAAACCCTAACCCTAGGTCTTACATTACCCATAGCTCTAATCCTAGCCCTAAACCTCACAAAACCTAGCCCTAATCCTAATCCTAACTGTAGCCCTAAGCATAACCCTAACCCTAAACCTAGACCTAACCCTAACCCTCGCTATAGCCCTAACCATAGCTCAAAAACTAATCCTTACCCTAAACATAACCCTAGCCATAACCCTAATGCTAACCTAGCCCTAATCCTAACCATAACCAAGGCCAAACCCTACCACTAACTATCCATTACCCTATACATAATCCTAACCCTAATGCTAACCCTAGCCCTAAAATTAACCCTAACCCTACACCTAGACATAACACTAACCCTAACCATTACCATAGTCCTAAACATAGCTCAAACCCTAACACTTACCCTAAACCTAACCCTAACACTAACCCTAGACTTAACCCAAAATCTAACCCTAACCCTAGGCTTAACCCTAACCCTAACTCTAGCCCTAAACCTAACCATAAACCTATCCCTAAACCTATCCATTACCCTAAACATAAGGCTAACCCAAATGTGAGCCCTAGGCCTAAATCTAAACCTATCTCTAAATACGCTAAACATATCCATTACCTAAACCTAACCTGAACACTAAACCTAACCCTATCAATTACTCTAACCCAATGCCTAACCCTAATATTAATTCAAGCCCTAAACCTAAACCATAACCTAAATCAAACCCTAAATAAGACACTGACCCTAATAATAAACCCAGATATAAACCAGACCCTTTCCCTAACCTAACTCTTACACTAGACCTAGCCATAAACCTAACCTTAACACTACTCCTAACCATAACCCTAGACCTGACATTAGCCATAGACCTAATTCTTGCTCTAAACTTAACACAAACCCTAGCACTCATTCTAACCCTAAACCTAGACTTAACCCGAACCCGAACCCTAACCCTAGCCCAATCCCTAATTTCAACCCTCGCCCTAGTTCTGAACCTAGGTATAATTACATCACTTCCCCTAACCCTAACCCTAACCTTAACCCTAGCCCTAACCCTAGGCGTAACCCTAACACTAAATCTAGCTCTAATCCTAGCCCTAATTCAGTGCTCACTGTAACCCTAACTCTAACCCTAGCCCTAAGACTAACTCTAACTCTCACCCTAGACCTATTTCTAGTACTAACCATATCTGTAACCGTAACCCTAACACTAGCCCTAACCTTAGCCCTAAACTTAGCCCAAGCCCTAACCCTAGATTTAACAATAACTCTAAATCTAACCCTAACCATAAGCCTAAACATCATCCTACAATTAGCCCTAACTCTATCGCTAATTCTTAAACTAGCCCGAAATCTAGCCCTAGCTCTAAAACAAACGTGAGTCACAGCCCTAAACCTAATGCTAATTTGAGCCCTAGCCCTAAACCCTAAACTCAACCAAACTCTAACCCTGACCCTGACTCTAATAATTCCCCTAGCTCTAAACCTGAACCTTATGCTAAACCTAACCCTTACACTAGACCTAGCCATAAACCTAATCCTAAAAATATCCTCAACTGTAACCCTAGACCTGACATTAGCCCTAACCCTAATCCTAGCCTTAACCTTAACAAAACCCCAGTCCTTATCCAGCCCTAAACCTAGCCTTAATCTAAACCATAACCCTAACACTAGCCCTAACCCTAATACTAACCCTAGCCATAATCTTAGCCCTAATTTCATCCTATCCCTAACCCTAATCCTAACCCTAGACCTAAGACTAACTCTAACTCTCACACTAGCCCTATAACTAGTTCTAACCCTCTCCCTTACCATAACCCTAAACCTAGCCCTAAACCTAGTCTTAACCCTTGCCCTATCCATAGCCCTAGCTCTAACCTTAGATCAAAATCTAACTCTAACCTTAACCCGAAGCCTAAGCCTAACCCTAACACTATCCCTAACCCTAACACTAATCCTAAAACTAGCCCTAATCCTAGCCCTAGTGCTAAAACAAAACTGAGCCATAGCTCTAACCCTAACCCTTACACTAAACTAAACCCTAACCATACACCTACCCCTAACCCTAGCCCTATGTCTGAAATCGAGTTTTGGGCTGAACCCTAAACCTAACCCTGACCCTGACTCTGGCACTAACACTAACCCTAGCTCTAAACATGACCCTAACCCGAAATCTAACCCTAACATTAAACCTAGCCCTAATCTTAACCCTAAAATTAGCCCTAATTATAACCCTTGTACTTACATTAGCCTTAATCCTAACCCTAGTACTAACTTAACCCAAAACCTGGCCTAATCGGGGCCCTAACCCGAGATTTAATCCTAACCCTAACCCCAACCTAGCCCTAATCATAACCATAACTCTAGCCCTAACCTTAGCTCTAATCCTATCCATTATCATAACACTAACCCTAACCCTAATGGTAACCCTATGCCTAAACTTAACCCTATCTCTATACATTTCCATAAACCTAACATGAACCCTAATACTAAGCCTATCATTACCCTAACCCTAAAGCTAATTCAATCCCTAACTTTAAGACTTAGCCTATCCCAAACCCTAACCCAGACCTTGACTTTAATAATACGCCTAGCCCTAAACCTGACCCTCAACCTGACCTAAACCTGAAACTTACACTAGATGTAGCCGTAATCCTAACTCTAATACTATTTTTAAAACAAAATTCTAGACCTGAAATTAGCCATACTCCTAATCCTAGCCCTAACCCTAAAACAAGCCCTAGCCCTCATCCTAGCCCTAAACCTAGACTTAATCAATACCCTAACCCTAACCATAGCCCTAACCCTAATTTTAAACATCACCCTACATCAAAACCTAGCTATAACACCATATCTTACCCTAAATTTAATCCTAAATCTAACCCTAACTCTATTCTTAAACTGAACACTAAACCTAACCCTAATCCTGGCCCTAATTTAGTCTTATCCCTAACACTAAACCTAACCTTAGCCCGAAGACTAACTCTAATTCTCACACTAGCCATATTGCTAGTTCTAACCCTATCCCTTACCAAAACCATAACACTAGACCTAATCCTTACCCTATCCTTATTTCTAGCCCTAACCCTAGATCTAACCCTAACTCTAAATCTAGCCCTAATCATAAGCCTAAGCTTAACAATAACACTAATCCTAACCCTAACACTAATCTTAAAAATAGTCCTAACCCTAACTCTATAAGTAAAACAAAACCGAGAAATAGCCCTAACCCTAAACCTTAACTTAAACCAAACCCTAAAACTGAACCTAGACCTAACTCTAGCCTGAATTCGACTCACAACCCTAACCTTAAAACTAACCTTGACACTAACTCATATTCTAAAACTTACCCTAGCTCTAAACACCCTCCTTACCTTAAACTGAAACCTAACATTAGCCCAGTCCCTAATTTGAGTCCTAACCCTATACCTGACCCTGAATCACATCCTAACACTAACCCTAGCTCTAAATATCACCCTAACTTTAAACCTAACCCTAACATTATACCTACCCCTAACATAACCCTAAAACTAACCCTAATTGTAACCCTAGATCTTACATTAGCTATTGCCCTAACCATAGCCCTAAACCTAACACAAAACTAGCCCTAATCTGATCTCTAAACCTAGCTTTAACCCTAACCCTAACCATATCTCTAGCCTTAACCCTAGCTCTAACCTTATCCCTTAACTTAAGTGAAACCCTAATCCTAATGGTAACCCTAGACCTATCCCTAATCCTTAGGCTAACCAAAATCCTAACCCCATTAATATTCCTGACTCTAGCCCTCACTATAGTTCTAATCCTATCCCAAACCCTAATGCTAGACCTAACCCTTATTCTGACCCTAACAATAACCCTAGGTCTAAACCTGACCCTAACCCTAGACCAAACCCTAACATTGGCCCTACTGGTAACCTTATACCTAAACCTAATCCTAAAACTAGTTCTAGACCTAAACCTAATAATAAATCTAGCCTTAACTCTAGCCCTAAACTAAACAAAAACCTAGTCCTAGCCTTAATAATATTCCTTACCCTAACCCAAAAGTAGCCCTACACCTAGACATAATCCTAGTCTTAATTCGGGCTATAACCCTAACTCTAACTCTAATCCGAACACTAACACTTCCATTAAGGGTAAACCTACCTCTAAACCTGACCCTAACTGAAAATGCTAACCAAACACTACACCTAGCCATAACCCTAACCCTAATAATAGCCCGAATCATAACTCCAGCTCTTACATTACCCACAGCCCTAAAACTAGGCCTAAACCTAACACAAAACCTAGAGCTAATCCTAAGCCTTAACCTAACCCTAAGTATAACCCTAACCCTAATCCTAGACCTAACCTTAACCTAACCCTCACATTAGTCCTAACCCTAGCTCAATACCTAACCCTTACCATAAAGATAAACCAAGAACTATCCCTAAATCTAACCCTAACCCTAATCCTAATCCTAACCTTAACCCTAGCCCTAAATCTAGCTCTAAACCTACCCATTACCCTAACCCTAATGGTAACCCTAGCCTTAACCCTAACCGTACCCCTAACCCTAAACAGAAAAATAATCCTAGAACTAACCCTAAACCTAACACTTGCTGTAATCTAACCATAGCTCAAACCCTAACCCTTACCATAAACCTAAACATAACCATAGCCCTAACCCTAACCCTAAACTTATATCTAACCCTATCCCTAACTCTAAACTTACATCTAACCATATTCAATACCCTAACCCTAACTCTAACCCTAACCCTAATGATAACCCTAGACTTAACTCTAACCATTACCCTAAACCTACCATAATCTTTTCCCTAGACATAACCCTGAACCTAACCCTTGCTCTAGCACTAACCATAGCTCAAAACCTAACACACTAAACATAACCCTAAACCTAACCCTAGTTCTAACCCTCACTGTAACCCTAACTCAAGACTTAATCCTAACAATAACTCTAGCCCTAAACTTAGCTCTAACTGTATCCATTACCCTAAACATAACCCTTACCCTAATGTTAACCCTAGGCCTAACCCTAACCCTATCACTAACCTCAACCCTATAAATTACCCTAAATCTAACCTGATCCCTAAACCTAACCCTGTCATTAACCTAACACTAACCCTAATGCTAATTTGAGCACTAACCCTAAACTCAAACCTAAACAAAACCCTAACTCTGACCCTGACCCTAATAATTCCCTTAGCTCTAAACCTGACCCTTACCCTAAACCTAACCCTTACACCAGACCTATCCAATAACCTAACCCTAAAACTATCCCTAACCACAACCCTAGACCTGATATTAGCCCTAGACATAATTCTATCCCTAACCCTAACAAAAACCCTAGCCCTTATTCTAGCCCTAAAAATGTCTTTAATAAAAATCATAACCCTAACCCTAGGCCTGACTTAATACTGACCATAGCCCTAATCTTAGACCTAACTTAGCCCTATTGCTAACCATAACCCTAGCCTAAGACTAAGTATAACTCTCACCCTAACCCTAAGACAAGTTCTAACCCTATCTCTTAATGGAACCCTAAACCGAGCCCTAAACCTAGGCCTAACCCTAGCTCTTTCCTTAGTCCTATCCCAACCCTAGATCTAATCCTAACTCTGAATCTAACCCTAATGCTAAGACTAAACCTAAACCTAACACTAGCCCTAACTCTAACCCTAATGCTACTCCTAAAAGTAGCTCTAACTCTAGCCCTAGCCCTAATACAAAACTGAGCCATAGACCCAACCCTAAACCTTAACCTAAACCAAACCCTAACCCTACACCTAGCCCTAATCCTAACTTTAAAATTAACCCTGTCCCTGATGCTGACCCTAACACTAATCCTAGCTCTAAACATCTAACCCTAACCCTAACCTTAAATTAACCCTAACTCGAGAGCTGGCCATAACCCTAACCCTAAAACTAGCTCTAACTGTAACCCCAGTTCATACATTAGTCATTGTCATAACCCTAGCCCTAACCCTAACACAAATCCTACTCCTAATTTGAGCCCTAACCCTAGATTTAACCCTAATCTTAACCCTAACACTAGCCCTAACCCTAAACCTAGCCCTAACCCTAAACTCTAATTGTATTACTAGTCCCTAGCCCTCATTCTAGCTTTAACCCTAACCCCGACCCTTATTCTGACCCTAACAGTAACCCTAGGTCTAAATCTGACCCTAACCCTAAACCAAACCCTAACACTAGCCCTACCGGTAAACCTATAAATATACCTAACCCTAACACTAGACCTAGACCCAAATCTAATCCCAAATATAGCTATAACTCTAGACCTAGACCTAAACAAAAACCTCGCTCTAGCCCTAACAATAACCCTTAACCTAAACCAAACACTTACCCTACCCCTAGGCCTCACTAGACTAATTCTGGCTCTAACCCTAAACCTAACCCTATTCTGAAAACTGACCCTGACTCCAACCCTACACCTAGCTCTAAATCTGACCCTAACCCAAAACCTAGTCTTAACACTAGACCTAGCCATATCCCTAACCCTAAAACTAGCCCTAAACATAACCCTACCTCTTACATTACCCATAGTCCTAACCCTAGCACTAAATCGAACACAAAACCGAGCCCTAAACTTAGGCCTAAACTTAGCCCTAAGTATAACCCTAATCTTAACCCTAGTCCTAACAATAACCCTAACATTAACCCTTGCCTTAGACCTAACCCTAGCTCAAAGCCAAACCCTTACCCCAAACATAAACCTAGCCTTATCTTAAACCATAACCCTAACCCTAGCTCTAATTCTAACCTTAATCCTAGCCCAAACTTTAGCTCTAACCCTATCAATTACCCTAACCCTAACACTAATTATAACCCTATCCCTAACACTAAACTTAACCCTAATCATAAACATAACCCTAGACCTAACCCTAAACCTAACCATTGTTATAGCCCTAAATCTAGCTGAAACATTAAGCCTTACACTAAACCTAATCCTAACACTAGCCCTAACCCATACCCTAAATCTAACCCTAACCATAATCCTAAATCTAACATTATCCATTACCCTAAATCTAACCCTAACCCTAATGAAAATTCTAGCCATAACGCTAACCCTAAACATAACCCTAACCCTAAACATAACCCTAACCATAAACATAACCCTAGACCTACACTTAAACTTAACCCTTGTTCTAGCTCTAACCCTAGCTCAATACTTACCCTTATCCTAACATAACCATAATCCTAGACCTAAAGCTAACACTTACCCTAAAACAAATCCTATCCCTATCCCTAAGCCTAACCCTAATTCTAGACTTAATTTAAACCATAACCTAGCCCTAACCCTAGTTGTAATGTATCCATTACACTAAACATTACCCTAACCCTAATGCTACCCCTAACCCTATCGCTGAACATAGCCATTCCATTACTCTAAACCTTAATTGACACGTAAACCTAACCATATCCATTGCCCTAATCCTAACCCTAACTTGAACACTAATTCAAGCCTTAACTCTAAACGGTAACCTAAGCCAAATGCTAACCCTGATTCTAACCCTAATAATACCCCTAGCTCTAAACCTGACCCTTACCATAAATGTAACCCTTACACTAGACTAAACATAAATTAACCCTAAATCTCTCTCTAACCATAACCCAGACCTGACATTAGCCCTAGTCCTAGCCCTAACCCTAACATAAACCCTAGCCCTAAACCTAGTCTTAATCCTAATCCGAAAACTAACCTTAGCCCTAATGTTAATTCTAACCCTCACCCTAGCCCTAAAGCTAGCTATAACCCCACCCATTCCCCTAAACATAACCCTAACCCAATGCTAACCCTAACCCAACCCCTACCACTAGGCATAAAACCTAACACTAATCCTAGCCCTAATCCTAGCCCTATATTAGCTGTAACCCTAACCCTACACTTAGTCTAGTCCTAAATCTAACCCTAACTCTCTTCCTAGCCATATCCCTAGTTCTAAACCTATCCCTTACGGTAAACCTAACACTAACCTGAACCTTAGCCCTATATCTAATCCTAAATCTATATCTAACACTAACCCTAAGACTAAACCTCATCCTAACACTAGCCCTAACCCTAACACTAATCCAAAATCTAGCCCTAACCCTAGACCTAGCCCTAAAACAAAACTGAGCCATAGCCATAACCCTAACCCTTAACTTAAACCAAACCCTAACCCTACACCTAGCCCTAACTTTAGCCCTCATTTGAATCCTAACCCTAACCCTAAAACTAACCCTGACCCTGACTCTGACCCTAACACTAACCCTAGCTTTGAACATCACACTAATCCTAAACTTATGTTTTCATGCTTCAGCATAGGGCTACATTTACAAAGAACAAACCAGAGAGTGCCCACACAGAACTGATTGAGTGTGTGAAGTTTCAAGCAGCTAACACCAACACTGTTTGTTATTCACCTCTATTTCCAATTACCCATATAAGTCAAAATGAAGTGAAACCTTAAAACACAAACTGTTCTTGACAGTGAACCTTGAACCGAGGAGGCCCAAACTTGGGGAACATAGTAACGCTAGGTAAAAGATGTATCCTTCGTGGTATCAAACAAATTTGAACAATACTAACTAAATCTAACACTAATTCTAACCCTAGCCCTAACACTAACCCTAACCCTAACCCTAACCTGTTTAGAGAATGTTTGATCATAGAAGTCCCTAACTTTAGGTGCCTAGTAGAGCAAAGTGACAGATGAATCCTGCCCAGTATCAAAAAAATTCTGACAAAATAATTGGGGGAGATGTTTCAGTACATGCCTATTTTCCCTGTTTTTTCCTTAAAGTGCCCTTGGACAATGTGTTTTTGTAGGCCATACTTTGGAAAACTTTCACTAGGAAGAAACCAGAAAGTGCCCACAGAGAACTGACTGAGTGTGTGAAATTTTAAGCAGGTAGCACCAACCCTGTTTGATTATCAGCTCCATTTCCATTTACCCATATAGGACAGCTTAAAGTGAAATTTTAAAATACAAACTTCCTGACAGTGAACAATTGAAACTAGAAGGCCCCAAACTGGGGAACATAATAAGGCTAGGTAAAAGAGAAATCCTGCCCAGTATCAAAGAAATTTCAACAAAACTAACCCTAACATTAGATCTAACTCTAGTCCTAACCCTAAACCTATCCTGTTTATAGAGCTTTGATCATACAAGTCCAAAACCTGGGGAACCCAGTGCAGCAAGCTAGCAGATGAGTCCTGTGCAGTATCAAACAAATCTGACCAAATAATTGGGGGAAGTAGTTGAGGACATGCATATTTCCCTGATTTCTCCTAAAGTGCTCTTGGATAAAGTTGTTTTGAATGATTCTGCTCAGGGCTACTTTCACAAAGAAAAAACCACAGTGTTCCCACAGAGAACAGATAGAGTGTGTGAAATTTCAAGCAGCTAGCAAAAACCCTGTTTGATATCCAGCTCCATTTCCATTTACCCGTATAGGTTCAAATGAAGTGAAACTTTAAAACTCAAATTGTTCCTGACAGTGAACCTTGAACAAAGAAGGCCCCAAACTGGTGAACATAGTGAGGCTGGGTAAAAGATGAATCCTTCCCAGTATCAATATATATATATATGAACAAAACAAACTCTAACCCTAACAATCCCTTTAACACTAGCCCTAACTCTAATCCTAAAACTAAACCCTAACCTATTTAGAGAAGCTTTGATCATAGAAGTCCCAAACTTGTGAATATGAGTGGGGCAAGCTAACAGATGAATCCTGTGCAGTATCACAGAAATCTGACCAAATGATTGGGGAGGTAGTCCAGTACATGCATATTTTCCTGTTGTCTCCTAAAGTGCTCTCGGATAAAGTTATTTTTGCATGCTTCAGCTTTGGGACACTTTCATAAGGAAGAAATAAGAGAGTACCAACAGAAAATTGATTGAGTATGTAAAGTTTCAAGTAACTAGCACCACCGCTGTTTGATTTCGAGATCCATTTTCATTTACCCATAGAGTTCAAAATGAAGTGAACCCTTAAAATATACACTGTTCCTGAGAGTGAACAATTGAATTGAGAAAGTCCAAACATTGGGTACACAAGAAGGATAAGGAAAAGATGAATACTGCCCATTATACAATAAATTTGAACAAATCTGATTCTATTCCTAATCCTAACCCTAAGCTATATAGAGAACCTATGATCATAGAAGTCCCCAAATTGGGGATCCTAGTAGGGCAAGCTAACAGATGAATCCTGTGCAGTATCAAAGAAATACAACCAAATAATAGGGGGAGGTATTTCAGTATATTCATATTTCCCTCTTCTAAAGTGCTCTTGGATAAACTTGCTTTGCATGCCTCAACTTAGGGCTACATTCACAAGGAACAAACCCAGAGAGTGCCCACAGGGAACTGATTGAGTGTGTGAAGTTTCAACCAGCTAGCACCAACCCTGTTTGCTTTCTAGCTTCAATTCCATTTACCAATATAGGTCAAAATAAAGTGAAACCTTAAAATAGAAACTGTTCCTGACAGTGAACCATTGAACTGAGATGGGCCCAAACTTCCGAACATAGTAAGGCTAATTAAAGATGAATCCTGCCAAGTATCAAAGAAATTTGAACAAAACTAACTCTAATCCTAACACTAGCTCTAACCATAGCCCTAACCCTAACCCTAACCTGTATAGAGAACATTTGATATAGATTTCCTAAACTTGGAGGAGCCTAGTAGGGCAAGCAAACAGATGAATCCTGCCCAGTATCAAAAAAATCTGACAAAATAATTAGGGGAGGTAGTTCAGTACATGCATATTTCCTGTTTTCTCCTAAAGTGCTCTTGGATAATGTTCTTTTGTATGTCTCAGCTTTGGAAAACTTTCACTAGGAAGAAACCAGAGAGTGCCCGCAGAGAACAGATTGAGTGTGTAAAATTTCAAGCAGCTAGCACCAAACCTGTTTGATTTCCAGCTCCATTTCCATTTACCCAATAGGACAATATGAAGTGAAACTTTAAAATACAAACTGTACCTGACAACAAACTATAGAACCGAGAAGGCCCAAACCAGGGGAAAATAGGAAGGCTGGGTAAAAGAGGAATCCTGCCCAGTATCGAAGAATTTTGAACAAAAATAACTCTAAACCTGACATTAGTTCTAACCCTAGCCCTAACCCTAATTTTAAAACTAAGCCTATCCTGTTTATAGAGCATGATCATACAAGTCTCAAACTTCGGGAGCCCAGTTCGGCAAGCTAACAGAAGAATTCTGAGCAGTATCAAAAAAAAAAATGACCAAATAATTGGGGGAGGTATTTCAGTACATGCATATTTCCCTGTTTTCTCCTAAAGTGCTCTTGGATAAATTGTTTTTTCATGCTTCAGCTTAAGGTACTTTCACAAGGAACAAAGCAGAGCATGCCCACAGAGAAGTGATTGAGTGTGTGAAGTTTCATGCAGCTAGCACCAACCCTGTTTGATTTCCAGCTCCATTTCCATTCACACCTATAGGCCATAATGAAGTGAAACCTAAAAATTCCAAATGTTCCTGACAGTGAACCATGGAACCTTGAAGGCCCAAACTTGGGGAGCCTACTAAGGCTAGGTCAAGGATGAATTCTGTACAGTATCAAAGTAATCGGACCAAATAATTCGAGACTGTTTCAGAACATGGGTATTCTGCTTGCTCCTAAACAGCTCAGAGATAAAGCTGTTTCTTTCTGCTTCAGCTTAGGGCTACTTCCATAGGAAACAAACCAGAGACTCCTCACTGACAACTGACTGAGTGTGTGAAGTTTCAAGGAGCTATCACAAACCCTGTTTGATTTCCAGCTTCATTTCCATTCACCCCTATAGAGCAAAAAGAAGAGAAATATGAAAATTGAAACTGTTCCTGCCAGTGAACCCTTTTATGTAGGAGGCCCAAACATTTGGAGTATAGTAAGAATAGGAAAAAGGTGAATCCTGCCCAGTATCATAGAAATTTGAAAAGAACTAACTCTAACCCTAACACTAGGTCTGACCCTAGTCCTAACACTAACTCTAACCCTAACCATAATCTGTTTAGAGAACCTTTGATCATAGAAGTTTCAAAATTGGGGAGCCTAGCGGGGCAGGCTAACAGATGAATCATGGGCAGTTTCAAAATATCTGACAAAATAATTGGGAGAGGTTTCAGTACATGCATATTTCCCTGTTTTTTTTTTTTCCTACAGTGCTCTTGGATAAACTTGTATTGCATGCTTCAGCTTAGGACTAATTTCACAAGGAACAAAGCAGAGAGTGCCCACAGAGAACTGATTGAGTGTGTGAAGTTTAAAGCAGTTAGCACCAACCTTGATTGATTTCCACCCTGTGTCCATTTACCCATGTAGGTCAAAATGAACTGAATCCATAAAATACAAATTGTTCCTGATAGTAAAGCATTGAACCGAGAAGGCTGAAACCTGGGAAACATAGTAAGGCTAGGTAAAAATATATCCTGCCCAGTATCAAAGAAATTTGAACAACACAAACTCTAACCCTAACACGAGGTCTAACCCTAGCCCTAACTCTAACCATAAGACTAACACTATCCTGTTAGAGAACCTTTGATCATAGAAGTCTCAAAGTTGTGGAGCCTAGTAGGGCAAGCTAACAGATGAATCCTGTGCACTATCAAAGAAATATGACCAAATGATTGGGGGAAGTAGTTCAGAACATGCATATTTTCCTGTTGTCTCCTAAAATGCTCTCAGATAGAGTTGTTTTTGCATGCTTCATTTTTGAGATACATTCACAAGAAAAAAAAAAAAAAACAGAGTGCCCACAGAGAACTGATTGAGTTTGTGAAGTTTCCAGCAGCTAGCAGAAACCCTGTTTTATTTCCATCTCCATTTCCATTTACCCATAAAGGTCAGAATGAAGTGAAACCTTAATAGAAAAACTGAAATCCTGACAGCAAACCAGTGAACCTAGAAGGCCCAAACCTGAGGAACATAGAAAGGCTAGGTAAAAGATAAATCCTGCAAGGTATCAACGAAATTTGAACAAAACTGTAATCCTAACTAGCTCTTAAGTTATCCTTAACCCTAAACCTACAGCTAACCCTAGCCTGTATAGAGAACCTTTGATCATAGAAGTCCCAAACAAAGGAAGCATAGTGGGGCAAACTAACAGATGAATCCTGCACAGTATCTAAGAAACCTGAGCAAATAATTGGGGAAGGTGTTTCAGTGCATACATATTTCCTTGATTTCCCCTAAAGTGCTCTGGGATAAAGTTGTTTTGCATGCTTCAGCTGAGGGCAACATTCACAAGGAACAAACCAGGGAGTTGCCAAAGCGAACTGATTGAGTGTGTGAAATTTCAAGCAGCTAGCACCAACCCTGTTTGATTTTGAGCTCCATTTTTCTTCACCAAAATAGTTCAAAATAAAGTGAAACCTTAAAATACAAAGTGTTCCAGACAGCGAACCATCAAATTGAGAAGGCCCAAATCAGGGAACATTATAAGTCTAGGTAAAAGATGTATCCTGCCCAGTATCAAAGATACGTGAAGAAAACTGACTCTAACCCTAACACTAGGTTTAATCCTAGCCCTAAACATGACCATAATCCTAACCCTAATCTGTTTAGGGAACCTTTTATTTTAGAAATCCCAAACTAAGGGAGTCTAGTGGGAAAAGCTAAGAGATGAATCATTCACAGTATCAAAGAAATCTGACCAAATAATTGTGGGAGGTAGTTCATTACATGCTTATTTCCCTGTTGTCTCCGAAAGTGCACTCGGATAAAGTTGTTTTTGCATGCTTCTCCTTTGGCCTATATTCAATAGAAAGAAAGCAAAGAGTGCTCATGGAGAACTAATTGAGTGTGTGACGTATCAAGCAACTAGTAACAACCCTGTTTGATTTCCAGCTTCATTGTCATTCAAACTTATAGGCCATAATAAATTGACACCTAAAAATTCAAACTGTTCCTCACAGTGAACTGTTGAACTTAAAGGCCCAAAATTGGGGATCCTACTAAGGCTAGATAAAGAATTAATCCTGTAAAGTGTCAAAGTAATTCAACCAAAAAATATTGAAGCTTGCTCCTAAAGCACTCACAGATAAAGCTATTTCTTTCTATTTAGCATATGGCTACTTCCACAAGAAACAAACCAGAGAAGGTGCAATGAGAACTGATTGAGTGTGTGAAGTTTCAAGCAAACTTTCAAATCAACTTTGTTTGGTTGCAAGCTCTATTTCCATTTACATATGTAGGTCAAAAAGAAGTGAAACCTTAAAAAAAAAATATTGTTCCTGACAGCAAACCACTGAAGCCAGAAGGTCCAAACTTGGGTAACATAGTGAGGCTAGCAAAAAGATGAATCCAGCCTAGTATCAAAGAAATTTGAACAAAAATAACTCTAACTCTAACATTAGCTCTAAACCTAACCCTAACGGTAACCTTAACCCTTACCTGTATATAGAACCAATGATCCTAGAAGTCCCAAACTTGGGAAGCCTAGTGGGACAAGCTAAAAGATGAAGACTGTGAAGTAGCAAAGACATCTGACCAAATCATTGAGAGACTTATTTCACTACATACGTATTTCTCTGTTTTCTTCATAAGGGCTTTCGGATACAGTTACTTTTGCATGCTTCAGCTTTGGCCTACCTTCTAAAGAAAGAAAGCAGAGAGTGCCCACCCAGAACTGATTGTGTGAAGTTTAAAGCACCTCCTACCAACCCTGTTTGATTTCCAGCTCAATTTTCATTCACATCAATAAGCCATAATGAAGGGAAATCTTTAAATACAAACTGTTTCTGACAGTGAACCGTTGAACCGAGAAGGCCAAAACCAGGCTATGTAAAGGATGAATCCTGCCCATTATCATAGAAATCTGAAGAAAACTAAGGCTGCAAGGGCACTCTCAGTGCAGATGGAAGGCTCAGCCACTTCGTTGCTCTTGGTGCAGACAGAAGTCTTGGCCCCAAGGGTTCTCTAGTTGCAGATGGAAGGCAGCACAGAACACAGAGGTTTTGTTTGAGCATCACCAGACCAATCTGGACAGGCACAAGGTCACCCTAGAACCACCCACATCACGAAACACCCTACATGCATAATGGATGTAATCCATCTTGGAAAACCTTACTTGCTATCTCTCTGTGGGCGTGGCTACCAGCTCAGTTCTGTGGCTGCTCAGGTACCCATTTTCCAACTCCCCTACCTCCACCTGTGATAACTCAATATTTTTCTCATAAGCTTTTGGGGGGTATATCTATTAATGTGAAACAGCAATGAACAGGCACCTGGTTTCCAACTCAGAGATTAAGAGTAGGGAATTTCCAAGTAGAAGCTTAAGCCCTCTCACACTGGCTACCTCCATCACCCTGAGCACAGAGACTCAAGCTAGGAATAGACAACTCCACCTCATGCAAGAAAATAAAACAGAAATCTGCAAGACTTTTTTACTTTTCTTTTCTTGCTCTTCTCATCCATTCTCCTCTACACTTCCCCCTCTGGTCCTCACAACCTCAACATATGTGAAACCAAGAACTTTGCATGAAATTGGGCTTTAGGAACTGAATCATCAGAATAGTATAATATAGAGGAATTGCATAGGGTCCACCTCAACCCCCCTTTATTTTCTCTTATTTTCTTTCTCCCTCTATTTCTTTCTTGTTATTTTTTCATCTTTTTTCTTCCTCCCTCTATCCCACTTTCAACCTCCTAACTTTTAGTATTTATACCTAGGGTACTTTTATGAATACAGACAATCAGTTTGAATTTATACATTCTTTCATAAATTACCCCTGTCTATTCATTAGAGTTCTCCTCCAAATTGCTAAATTAGATTAATCCCATACCTCACTCCTTTCCCCCTTAACATAGCATCCTACCCCTGATCCTCAGTTCTCTATACATCACCAGAAATGATATTCCTTTTGTGAAACTAATGACTATATTCTAAATAATAATTGAAGCCAACATCTGTAGACTTAGAGTCTAACTGTGAATGTATTAATAATGGTTAGGCTTAGGCTTCAGGTTAGGGTTAGATTTAGAGTTAAGTATTGATCTATGGTTATGGCTAGGGCTAATGTAGAGCAAGGATTAGGACTAGGGTTAGGGTTAGGATTATGGTAAGGGAAATGGTTAGAAATAGTGATAGGGCTAGTGTGAAAGTTAGAGTTAGTATTAGGGTTAGGGTAAGGGATAGAGCTAAATTAGGGCTAGGGTTAGTGTTAGGATTAGGCATAGGGTTAGGGTTAGAGTTAAGGTTACATTTAGGTTAAGTGGTAGGGTTATACTTGGTTGAGGGCTAGGGAGAGGGTTAGTATTAGGGTTAGGGCTAGGGTTAGGGTTAGGGTTATGATTAAGCCTAGGTTTAGGGCTAGGTTGAGGGCTAGTGTTTGTGTTAGGGTTAGGGCTAGTATTAGGGCTAGGGCTAATACCAGTTATAGGGTTACAGTTAGGGATTGATTTAGTGTTAGTTTTATGGCTTGGTCCAGTGTAAGGATTAGGTTTAGGGTAAGGGTTAGGTTTATAGCTAGGGTTATTTTTAGGGTCAAGGTGAAGGTTAGGGTTTGGGTAAGGTTAGGGTTTAGGTTTAGGACTTGAATTAACATTAGGTTTAGGGTTATGGTAATGACATGGTTATGTTTAGTTTTGGTTTAGTGTAATGGATATGGTTAGGGTTAGGTCTAAGGTTAGGGTTAGTGTTATGTATAGGATTAGGGCTTTTGTTTGGGTTAGGGTTTTGTTTAAGTTTAGGGTTAAAGCTAGGTTTAGGACTCAGATTAAGGCTAGGTTTGGGGTTAGGTTAGGGATAGGGTTAAGGCTATGGATAATGTATGAAGTAGGGTTATGATTAGTGCTAGTTATAGGGTTAGAGATTGGGCTAAGTCTAGTGTTAGGGTTAGGTTTATGGGTACGATGATGTTTAGAGATAGGTTAGTGTTAGGGTCAAAGTCAGGATCCAGATTAGTTTTCAGGTTAGGGATAGGACCAAAATTAGAGATAGGATTGGGGCTCGGTGTTGGGTTAGGGTTTGGATTAAGTTAAGGGTTAGGGCTAGGGCTATGACTTGGTTTTGTTTTAGGGCTAGGCATAGGGTTAGGGCTAGTTTTAGGATTAGTGTTAGGGTTAGGGCTAGTGTTAGTATGAGGTTTAGGCTTAAATTTAGGGTTAGATATAGAGTTAGATTTAGAACTAGGGTTTGAGCTAGGGCTAAGGATAGGGCTAGGGTTAGGGCTAAGTTTAGGGCTATGCTTTGGGTGATGGTAAGGGAGAGGGTTAGAACTAGGTATAGGGCTAGGGCGAGAGTTAGAGTTAGTCTTAGGGCTAGTGTAAGGGTTATGGATAGGGTTAAATTAGGGCTGGGATTAGGGCTAGGGATAGTGATAGGGTTAGGCCTAGGGTAAGGCTATTGTTTGTGTTAGGGTTATGGTTAGGGTTAGATTTAGGGTAAGGGATGGGGCTATAGCTAGTTTTAGGTCTAGGGTGAGGGTTAGAATTAGGGTTAGGGTTAGGGTTAGATTTATGATTAAGGCGAGGTTTATGGCTAGGATGTGGGTTAAGGTTTGTGTTAGGATTAAGACTAGGATTAGAGTTAGGTCTAATGTCAGGTCTAGGATTACATTTAGGGATAGTTTTAAAATTATATTTATAGCTAGGTCTATTGTAAGGGTTAGGTTTATGGTTAGGATCAGGTTTAGACCTAGGGTTATTATTAGTGTCAGGGTCAGGGTTAGGGTTTTTGTTAGGTTAAGGTTTAGGGTTAGGGCTTAAATTAGCATTAGGTTTAGGGATAGAGTAATGATAGGTTTAGGTTTAGGGTTCAAGTTAGGTGTAGGGTAATGGATAGGGTTAGGTTTAGGGATATGATTAGGGTTCAGCCTAGGGTAAGATAAGGGTTAGGGTTATCATTAGGGTAATGGATAGGGTTAGGGCTAGGGTTATGCTTAGGATTAAATCTAGGGTTAGGCTCAGGGTTAGCTTTAGGATTAAAGCTAGGGTAGGGCTGGGATTAGGGCTAGGTTTTGCGATAGGTTAGGGCTACGGCTAATGTAAGATCTTGTTATGATTAGGGCGAGTTTTAGGGTTAATGTTAGGGTTAGGTATAGTTTTAGGTTTAGGTTTAGGGTTAGGGTGATGTTTAGAGCTAGGGTTAGTGTTAGTGTCAGTGTCAGTGTTCAGGTTAGTGTTATGGTTAGGGTTAAAGCCAGAATGAGGACTAGGGTTAGGTCTAGAGGAAGGATTAGTGTTTGGGTTAGGTTAAGAGTTATTGTTAAGGCTAGGGCTAGGTTTTTTTTAGGTCTACAGATAAAGTTATGGCTAAATTTTAGGATTAGGTTTAGGTCTAGGGCTAGTGTTATGGTTAGTTTTAGGTATAAGGTTACCAGTAGGGCTAGTGTTAGGGTTCAGTTTAGGGTTAGGTTCAGGTTTAGACCTATGATTAGTGTTAGTGTCAGAATAAGGGTCAGGGTTAGGTTATTGGTTTGGGTTATGGTTAGAACTAGAATGAGGGCAAGGGTTAGGACTAGTAATAGAGTTAGGGTTTGGGTTATGCTAAGGATTAGGGTAGGATTAGGGTTAGAGTTTGGCTTAGGGTAAAGGATAGGGTTAGAGCTAGGGTTAGGGATAGGGTTAGGGTAAAGCTAGGTTTAGGGCTCACATAGGGGTAGTTTTTGTGTTAGAGTTAGGGCTAGGGTTAAATAAATTGCTAATGTAAAAACCAGGGTTACAATTAGGGTTAGTTTTAGGGTCATGGTTATGGGTTTAACCTTTAATGTTAGGATTAGGTTTAAGGTTAGGGTGATATTTAGATCTAGTGTTAATGTTAGTTTAATAGTCAGGGTCAGGGTTAGTTTTAGGGTTAGGGTTAGGACTCGAATTAGGGCTAGAGTTATTGTAAGGGTTTGGTTTAAGGTTAGGGTGGTGTTTAGAGCTAGGGTGAGTGTTAGGATATGAGTCAGAGTCTGGGTTAGTATTAAGGGTAAGTTAGGACTCGAATTAGGGCTTGGGTTAGGTCTAGGTGTAGTGTTACGGTTTGATTTAAGTTAAGGTTTAGTGTTAGGGCTATTGCATACTTTTGGTTTACTGCTAGGGTTAGGGTTAGTGCTAGTTTTATGATTAGCATTAGGGCGTAGAGCTAGTTTTAATGTTAGGCTTAGGCTTAGGGTTAGGGTTAGATTTAGAGTTAGGGTTAGATCTAGGGTTAGGACTAGGAATAAAGATTAGGTAGTGTTATGGCTAGGTTTAGGGATAGGGTTAGAATTATAGTAAGAGATAGGGTTAGAACTAGGGACAGGGCTGGTGTGAGAGTTAAAGTTACTCTTAGGGCTAGGGTTAGGGTTAGGGTTAGGGATAGGATTAAATTAGGGCTATGATTAGAGTTAGGGGTACTGTTTAGCCTAGGCCTAGCATTAGGGTTAGGGTTAGGGTTCAGTTTAGGGTAAGAGATGGCATTATAGCTAGGTTTAGAGATAGGTTGAGGGTTAGAATTAGGGTTAGGGCTATGGTTAGGGTTAGGGTTATGATTAAGTCTAGGTTTAGGGCTAGGATGAGGGCTAGCATTTGTTTTAGGGTTAGGGCTAGGGCTAATCTCAGGTCTAGGATTATGGTTAAAGATAGTTTTAGGTTTAGGTTTATGGCTACATGTAGTGTAAGTGTTAGGTTCAGGTTTAAAGATGGGGCATTAATAGGGCCAGGGTCTGGGTTAGGGTTTGGGATATGTTAAGTTTTAAAGTTAGGGCTCAAATTAGCATTAGAGTTAGTGTTAGGGTAATGATAGGGTGAGGTTTAGGTTTTAGGTTTGGTTTAGGGTAATGGATAGGGTTAGGATTAGAGATAGGGTTAGGTTTAGGCCTAGGGTTAGCATTAGGGTTAGGGTTAGGGTTATGGCAATGGATAGAGTTACAGCTATTGTTTGGGATAGGGTTATGGTTATGATTAGGGATAGGGTTAGGGTTAGGGTTAGGAGTAAAACTTTGGTCCCAACTCAGATTATGGCTAGGTTTTGTGTTAACTTAATGCTAGGGTTAGGGTTATGGCTAATGCAATACCAGGGTTAGGATTAGGGCTAAATTTAGGGTTAGAGTTAGGGTAGGTCTAGTGTTAGATTTAGGTTTAGGGTTAGGGTGATTTATAGAGCTAGGGTTAGTGTTATGGTCAAAGTCATGGTCAGGATTAGTTTTAGAGTTTGGGTTAAAAATTGAATTAGGGCTAAGATTAGGGTTAGGGTTAGGGTTTGGTTTAGGGTAAGGGTTAGGGTTAAGGCTATGGCTTGGTTTTGTTTTAAGGCTAGGGTTAGGGTTAGGGCTAGTTTTAGTATTAGCATTAGGGTTAGGGCTAGTGTTAGCTTTAGGTTTAGGCTTAGGGTTAAATTTATATTTAGAGTTAGGATTAGGTTTAGGCTTAGGTTTAGGTTTAGGATTAGATTTAGATTTAAAATTAGATCTAGGTTAGAGCTAGGGCTAAGGATATGGCTAGGGTTAGGGCTAGGGTTAGGACTAGGATTAGGGTTCCAGTAAGGGATTGGGTTAGAACTAGGGATGGGGCTAGGGTGAGAGTAGGTTTAGGTACGGGTCAGTTTTAGAACTAGGAGATTTATTAGAGTCAGGGTCATTGTTAGAGTTCGGTTGAGGTTAGGTTTTTAGGGTTAGGGCTCAAATTAGCATTAGGGTGTGGGTTAGGGTAATGATAAGATTTTGTTTAGGGTTCAGGTTAAGTTTAGGGTAATTGATAGGGTTAGGTTTAGCGATAGGATTAGGAAAGGCCTAGGGCTCGCATCAGTGTAAGAGTTATTATTCATATAATGGATAAGGTTAGAGCTAAGTTTAGGGCTAGGTTTATGGTTAGGAATAAGTCTTGAGTTAGGGTTATGGTTAGGGTTATAACTAGGGTTAGGGCTAGGGTTATGTTTAGCATAAATGTTAGGTTTTGAGCTAGGGATAGGGCTAGTGTGAGGGTTAGGTTTAGGGTTAGGTCTAGGGATAAATTTACAGTATGGTTAGGGTTAGGTCTAGGGTCATCTTTAGGGGTATTGTTAGGGTTAGGGTAATAGTAATGGTTAGATGTAGGTTTAGGGTTATGTTTAGTGTTAGATTGAGGTTTAGGATTAGTGTTAGGGCTATGGTTTTGTTTAGGTTTATGGTAAGGGTTAGGGTTTGAGCTAGGATTAGGTCTATGGTAAGTATAAGGTTTCGGGTTAGGTATGGCTTTAGTTTTCTGGTTAGGTTTAGGGTTAGGGTTAGGCCTAGGGTTATCAATAGGGTTAGAGTTAGGTTTAGGGTAATGGGTAGGTTTAGGGCCAGGGTTAATGTTAGTATTAGGGCTAAGGTTAGGGTTAGATTTAGAAATAGGTGTAGGTTTATGTTTAGGGTAAGGGTTAGGCTTTGAGCTAGGGTTAGGGTCTGAGTCAGGATCAGAGTAAGTTTTAGAGTTAGGGTTAGGACTTGAATTAGGGCTAGGTTTAGGGCTAGGAGTAGGGTTAGGGTTTGGTTTAGGTTAAGGATTAGGGTTAAGCCTATGACTTGGTTTTGTTTGAATGCTAGGGCTAGAGTTAGGGCTAGTTTCTAATTAGCATTGGGATTAGAGCTAGTGTTAGGGTGAGGTTTAGTCTTAGGCTTAGGGTTAGATTTAGAGTTAGGATTAGATCTAGGTTTAGGTCTAGGGCGAAAGTTAAGGCTAGGATTGTGTTTGGGTTTGGGGCTAGGGTTTTGCTTATTTTAAGGGATAGGTTTAAACTGGGGATAGGATTGTGGTGAGAGTTAGAGTTAGTCTTAGCAATATGGTTAGGGTTAGGGTTAGAGCAAAATTAGTGCTGGGATTAGAGCTAGGGTTAGTGTTATTGCTAGGCATAGGTTTAAGGCTGGTTAGGGTTAGGGTTAGGATTAAGACTAGGTCAAAGCTACAATTAGGGCTAGGTTTTTTGTTAGGGTTAAGGCTAGGATTAGGTCTAGGCCTAATGTCAGTTCTAGGTTTATGGTTAGGGTTAGTTATAAGGTGAGATTTATGGCTCATTCTAGTGTAAGTGTTAGATTGAGGGTTAGTGTCAGGTTTAGAGATAGGATTGTTATTAGGGTCATGGTCACAGTTAAAGTTTGGGTTAGGGTTAGGGTTAGGGCTAGGCTTAGGTTTAGGGCTGGTTAGGGTTAGGTTTAGGATTAAGGCTAGGTTTAGTGCTAGGATTAGGGCTAGGTTTTGTGTTTGGGTTTGGTCTAGGATTAAGGATAGGGCTAATGTCAGGTCTAGGTTTATTGTTAGGGTTAGTTGTAGGGTGAGGCTCATGGATAGTTCTAGTGTAAGTGTTAGTTTGAGGGTTAAAATCAGGTTTAGAGATAAGGTTATTTTAGGGTCAAGGTCATGGTTAAGGTTTAAGTTTAGGTTAAGAGTTAGGGTTCTAATTAGCATTAGGATTAGAGTTAAGGTTAGGGTAATGGATATGGTTAGGTTTAGGGTTCAGGTTAGGTTTAGGGTAATGGATAAATTTAGGGTTAGAGATGGGGTTAGGCTTATCCTAGTATTAGGGTTATGGTTATGGTTAGGGTAATGGATAGGGTTGGAGCTAGGGTTTGGGCTAGGATTATGGTTAGGAATAAGGCTAGGGTTAGGTTTAGGGTTAGGGCAAATTTTAGGGTTAGGGTTAGGTTTAGGGTAATGATTAGGGCTAGGGCTAGGGTTAGGGTTAGGGTTAAAATTAGGTGTAGGGTTTAGATTAGGCCTAGGTTTTGGGTTAGGTTAGGGCTGGGGTTAGGGTTACAGCTAATGTAAGAACTAGGGTTATGATTAGGGCTAGTTATAGCGTTAGAGTTAGGGATAGGTCTAGTTTTAGGGTTAGGTTTATTTTTAGGGTGATGTTGGAGCTAGGGTTATTGTTAAGGTCAGAGTCAGGATCAAGGTCAGTTTTAGGTTTAGGGTAGGACTGGAATTAGAGATAGGGTTAGGGATAGGTGTAGGGTTAAGTTTTGGTTTAGGTTAAAGTTTAGAGATAGAGCTATTACCTGGTTTTGTTTTAGGGCTAGAACTAGGTTAGGGCTATTTTTAGGATTAGCATTAGTGTTAGGGCTAGTGTTAGTGTGAGCTTTAGTCTTAGTGTTAGGGTTAGATTTAGAGTTATGGTTAGATCTAGGGTTTGGGCTAAGGCTAGGTTTGGCTAAGTTTAGGGCAAGTGTTAGGGTTATGGTAAGGAATAGGGTTAGAACTAGGAATAGGGCTAGGGTAAGAGCTGGAGTTAATATTAGTGATAGTGTTAGGGTTAGAGTTAGGGCTAAATTAGGGCTAGAATCAGGTCTAGGGTTAGTGGTAGGGTTAGGTCTGGGGTTAGTGTTAGGGTTACTTCTAGGGGAAGGGATGGGGTTATAGCTAGGTTCAGAACTAGGGCGAGGGGTAAAATTAGGGATAGGGCTAGAGTTAGGGTTTGGGTTAGAATCAAGGCTAGGTTTAGGGCTAGGATGAGGTCTAGCATTTGTGTTAGGATTAGGGCAAGAATTAGAGCTAGGGCTAATATCAGTTCTAGGGTTATGGTTAGGGATAGTTTTAGGGTAAGGTTATGGCTAGGTCTAGTGTCAGAGTTAGTTTTAGGGTAAGGTTCAGGATTAGAAGTAGGTGTATTAAAATGATCAGGATCAGGTTTTGGGTTTGGGTAGGTTAAGGTTTAGGGTTAGGGCTCAAATTAGCGTTATGATTGGAGTTAGGGTTAGGGTAATTGATAGGATTAGGTTTAGGCTTCACGTTAGGTTTAGGGTTTAGGTTAGGTTTAGGGTAATGAATAGGGTTAGGGTTAGGCCTAGGGTTAGCATTAGGATCATGATTATTGTTAAGGTAATGATGAGGGTTAGAGCTAGTGTTAGGGCTAGAATTATGATTAGGATTATGGCTAGATTTAGGGTGAGGTTTAGGGTTAAGACTAGGTTAGGGTTAGGTAGGGTACACTTTAGGGTTTGTGCTAGGGTTAGTCCTAAGCCTAGGGTTAGGTTTAGGGTTAGGTCTAGGGCTAGGGTTATGGTTAGGGTTAAGGTTAGTATTATGGTGAGGTATAGGGTTATCATTAGGTTTAGAGTAATGGACAGGGTTAGATGTCCGGTTAGGGATAGAGTTATTAGGTTTAGGACTAGGGTTAGGGTTAGATTTAGGGTTTGGTTAGGGTTTGAGCTAGGGTTAGGACTATGGCAACGGTTATGTTTATGGTTCGGATTAGGGTTAGGTTTATGATACAGTTAGAGTAGGTTTAGGGTTAGCACTAAGGTTATCATGAGGTTTATGTTTTGGAATATGGTAATGAGTGGGGTTTGAGCTAGAGTTAACTTTAGGATTAGGGCTAGGGTTCCGGTTAGGAATAGGCTTAGGGTTAGTCATACAGTTAGGTTAAGGGTAAGGGTCAATGATTGAGTAAGATTTAGGGCTAGGGTAAGAGTGAGGGTTAGAATCAGGGCTACGGATAGATTTAGGGTTAGGGATAGGGCTTTGATTTGCATTAGGTTTAGGGTTATGGTTAGGGTAATGGATAGATTTAGAGCTAGAGTTTGGGCTATGGATACAGTTAGTATTAGGGCTAGGATTAGGGTTAGGGTTTGGGTTAGGGATATGTTTAGTGTAAGAGTTAAGGTTTGAGCTAGAGTTAAGGGTAGGGCTAGGTCAAAGGTTAGGTTTAGCATTAGGTCTAGGGATAGGATTATGATAGTTTTAGGGTTAGGGTTAGGGTTTAGGCTAGGGTTATCATTAGGGTTAGGATTAGGGTTAGGTAATAGATTCGGTTAGATATAGGTTTAGGTGTAGGGTAGGGTTAGAATTAGTTTTAGGGTTAGGATTAAGGCTATGATTATGTTTATGTTTATGGTACAGGTTAGGGTTTGAGCTAGGGTTAGGTCTATGGCACGTGTTAGGTTTAGGTTTAGGTGTAGGTTTAGTTTTCTGGTTATGGTTACATTTAGGGTTATGGCTAGGTCTAGTGTTAGAAATAGCTTTTGAACTAGGTTTATGTTTAGGTCAGGGTCAATGTTCAGGTTAGAGTTAGTGTTGGGGTTAGTGCCAGAATTAGGACTAAGTTTAGGTCTAGGGGTAGGGTTAGTCTTTGCATTAGGATAAAGGTTATTGTTAGGGCTAGGGCAAGATTTTTTGTTTAGGTCTAGGGCTAGAGTTAAGGCTAGATTTAAGGTTAGGTTTATGTCTAGTGCTTGTGATAGTGTTAGGTTTAGGTATAAGTACCGGTAGGGCTAGTGTTAGGGTTTGTTATAGGGTTAGGGTGAGGTTTAGACCTAGTGTTAATCTTATGGTCAGAATAACATTCAGGGCAAGTGTTAGAGTTTGGGATAGGTCTAGAGCTATAATGAGGACTAGGTTTAGGACTATTAATAAGGTTCTGGTTTTGGTTAGCCTTAGGATTAGGGATAGGTTTAGGGTTACAATTAGGGTTAGCATTTTGCTTATGGTTAGGGATAGGGTTAGAGCTAGTGTTAGAGGTAGGGTTATGGTTAGGGTTAAAGCTAGGTTTATGGTTTGGTTAGGGCTAGATTTTCTGTTAGTGTCAGGGCTAAGGTTAGGGTAACGGCTAATGTAAGAACCAGGGTTAAAATTAGTGTTTGTTTTAAGGTTAGTGTTAAAGGTTAGACCTCTAATGTTAGGTGTAGGTTTAAGGTTATTATGATACTTAGAGCTAGAGTTAGTATTAGGATAGGAGTCTGGGTCAGGGTTAGTTTTAAGATTAGGCTTAAGACTTAAATAAAGGCTAGGGTTACTGTTACGGTTTGGTTTAAGGTTAGAGTGGTGTTTAGAGCTAGGGTGAGTATTAGGATATGAGTTATGATCAGGGTTAGTTTTACGGTTTTGGTTAGAACTCGAGTTAGCGCTAGGGTTAGGTCTAGTTGTAGTGTTAGGGTTTGGTTTACGTTACAGTTTAGGGTTAGGGCTACTGTTTGGTTTTGTTCTAGTCCTAGGTTTAGGGTTAGGACTAGTTTTATGACTAGTGTTAGGGTTAGGGCTAGTGTTAGTGTTAGGCTTAGGCTTAGTGTTAGGGTTACATTTAGAGTTAGGGTTAGATCTAGGGTTAGGGCTAAAAATAAGGATAGGACAAGGGTTAGTGCTAGGGTTAGGGCTAGAATTAGGGTTATGGCAAGTAAGGAATTGTGTTATATCTAGGTATAGGGTTAGTGTGAGAGTTAGAGTTAGTCTTAGGGCTAGGGTTAGGGTTACTGTTAGGGATAGGGTTAAATTAGGTCTATGATTAGGGCTAGGGTTAGTGTTCAGCTTAGGCCTAGCATTATGGTTAGGGTTAGGGTTAAGTTTAGGATAAGGGATGGCGTTGTAGCTAGGGTTAGAGGTACAGTGAGGGTTAGAGTTAGGTTATGGGTAGAGTTAATGTTAGGGTTATAATTAAGGCTAGGTTTATGGCTAGGATGAGGGCTAGTGTTTGTTTTAAGGTTAAGGCTATGATTATGGCTAGGGCTAATATCAGGTCTAGGGTTACGGTTAAAGATAGGTTTTGGTTTATGGCTACGTCTAGTGTAAGCATTAGGTTTAGTGTAAGGATCAAGTTTAGAGCTAGAAGAATTATTAGGGTTAAGGTCAGGGTTAGAGTTTGATTTAGGTTAGGATTTAGGTATAGGGCTCAAATTAGCATTAGGGTTAGGGTTAGGGTAATGATAGGGTTTGGTTTAGGGTTCAGGTTAAGTTTAGGGTAATTCATAGGGTTAGGGTTAGTGATAGGGTTAGAGTTAGGCCTAGGGTTAGCATTTGGGTAAGGGTATGGTTAGGTTATTGATAGGGTTAGAGCTAAGTTTAGAGCTAGGGTTCTGTTAAAAATAGATCTTGAGTTAGGGTTAGGGTTAGAACTAGGGTTAAGTTTNTTTAGGGTTTGGGCTATTGTTATGTTTAGCGTAAGGTTTAGGATTTGAGCTTGGGTTAGGGCTAGGGTGAGAATTAGGGTTAGGTTTAGAGCTAGGTTTAGGGTTAGGGTTATGCTTAGGGTTAGGTTTATGGCTAGGATTAGGGCTAGGTTTTGTGTGAGCTTTAGGGCTAGTGTTAGCTGTATGGGTAATGTAAGAACTAGGGTTATGGTTATGGCTAGTTTTAGGGTTAGTCTAGTGTTAGCGTTAGTTTTGGGGTTAGGATAAGATTTAGAGCTAGGGTTTGTGTTAGGGTAAGTGTTAGTTTTAGGGTTAGGGCCAGAATTAGGACAAGGGTTAATTCTAGGGTAGAGTTAAGGATTAAGTTAAGGGTTATTGTTAGGGTGAGGGCTAGAGTTATGACTATATATAGGATTAGGGCTAGTGTTAATGTTAGATTTAGGTATAGGTTTTCCAGTAGGGCTATTGTTAGGTTTCGGTTTAGGGGTAGAGTCAGGTTTAAACCTAGGGTTAGTGTTAGGGTCAGAATAAGGGTCATGGTTGGGGTTAGGGTTTGGGTTAAATTTGGAGCTAAAATGAGGGCTAGGGTTAGGAGTTAGTAATAGAGTTAGGGTATGGGGTAACTAAGGATTAGGGTTAGGACTAGGGTAGCAATAGGGTGAGGGTTTGACTTAGTGTAAGGTATAGGGATCGAGCTAGGAGTAGAACTAGGGATAGGATTAGGGTTAGGATTAAGGCTAAGTTTAGGGCTAGAAGTAGGGCTAGAGTTTGTGCTGCAGTTAGGGCTAGCATTAGGGCTAGGGCTAATGTCAGGTCTAGGGTTCTGTTTAGGGATAATTTTAGGGTTTAGGATTATGGCTAGGTATAGTGAAAGGGTTAGGTTAAGTTTTAGGGTAAGTTTTAGAGCTAGGGGTATTATTAGGGTCAGGTTCAGGGTATGGTTTGGGTTAGGTTAATGTTTATGTTTAGGGCTCAAATTAGCATTAGGGTAAGGGTTAGGGTTAGGGTTATGGATATGGTTAGGTTAAGGGTTCAGGTTAGGATTAGGGTAATGGATAGGTTTAAGATTAGGGATAGGATTAGGGTTATCCTAGAGTTAGCATTAGGGTATGGTTAGGGTTAAGGTAATGGATAGGGTTACAGCTAGGATTAGGGCTAGGGTTATTTGTAGGGTTATTTGTAGGATTTAGGGTTAGGGTTAGGTTTAGTATAAGGGTTAGGGATTGGATTAGGGTTATGATTAGGGTTAAAGCTAGTGTTAGGGCTCTGATTTGGGCTAGATTTTTTGGTTGGGTTAGGGCTATGGCTAATATACAACTATGGTTACAATTAGGGCTAATTTTAGTGTTAGGGTTAGGGCTAGATCTAGTGTTAGGGTTAGGTTTTAGGTTTTAGGTGATGTTTAGAGCTAGGGTTATTGTTAGGGTCAGAATCACGGTCAAGGTTACTTTTAGGCTTAGGGATACGACTCGATAGTCCTAGGGTTAATGCTAGGTTTAAGGGTAGGATTTGTATTAGGGTTAGAGTAAAAAATAGGGATAGAGCTAATGTCAGGTCTAGGGTAATGGTTAGGTTAGGGTGATGATTATAGATAGGGTTAGTGTTATGTTAAGAGTCAGGATCAGTGTTACTTTTAGGGCTAGGGATAAGACTTGAACTAGGGCTAGAATTAAGGCTAGGTGTAAGGTTAGGGTTTGTGTTAGGGTAGGGTAAGAATTAGGGATAGGGCTAATGTCAGGTCTAGAGTTACTGTTAGGTTAGGCTTAGGGTTAGGGCTATGGCTGAGTTTTATTTTATAGCTAGGGCTAGGGTTAGGGCTAGTTGTAGGATTAGTGATAGTGCTAGGGCTTGTGGTAGGGTGAGGTTTAGGCTTAGATTTATTGTTATGGTTAGATCTAGGTTTAGGTCTAGGGCTAGGGTTAGGGCTAAGTTTAGGGATAGTGTTAAGCTTACAGTAACGGATAGGTTTAGAACTAGAAATAGGGCTAGGGCAAAAGTTAGAGTTAGTCTTAGGGCTAGGGTTATGGGTAGTTTGGGTTACGGCTAAATTAGGGCTAGGATTAGCACTAGGGTTAGTTTCAGGGTTAGGCCTAGGGTTAGGGCTAAAGTTAGGTTTAGTGTTAGTGTTAGGATTAAGGTTAAGTTTAGGGAAAGGAATGGGTTTATAACTAGGTTTAGGGCTAGGGTAAGAGTTAGAATTAGGGTTAGGGTTAGGGTTAGTGTTCAGGTTAGGATTAAGGCTAGGTTTAGGGCTAGGATGAGGGTTTGTGTTAGGCCTAGGGCTAGGATTAAGGATAGGGCAAATGTCAGGTCTAGGTTTATGGTTAGGGTTAGTTTTAGGGTTAGGTTATGGCTAGGTCTAGTGTAGGGGTTAGGTTTAAGGTAAGGGTCAGGTTTAAAGATAGGTGTATTATTAGGGAAAGTGTCCAGGTAGGATTTGGTTTAGGTTAAGGTTTGGGGTTAAGGCTTGAATTAGCATTAGGTTTAGGGTGAGCTTTAGGTAATGGATAGTGTTAGGTCTAGAATTTCGGTTAGGTTTGGAGTAATTGATAGGTTTAGTGTTAGCAATAAGGTTAGCGTTAGTCCTAGGGTTAGCTTTTGGGTTAGGCTTATCTTTAGGGTAATGGATAGGGTTAGAGCTAAGGTTGGGGCTAGGGTTAAGGTTAGGATTTGGGCTAAGGTTAGGGTTAGGCCTAGGGTTAATGTTAGGGTTAGATTTAAGGTAACTGTTAGCATTTGAGCTAGGTTTAGGGCAAAGGTGAGGGTTAGGCTTAGAGTCAGTCCTAAGGTTAGGGTTAGTGTTAGTGTAAGGGTTAGAGTTTGAGCTAGAGTTAGGGCTAGGAAAGGGTTTGGTTTAGGGTTACATCTAGGGTTATGATTAGGGCTAGGTTAGGGCTAGGATAATGGCTAGGTTTAGGGTTAGGGTTAGGGATGAGGTATGGTTAGTGTTAGGGTTAAACCTAGGGTTAGGGCTCGGATTAGGGCTAGGATTTGTGTTAACATTAGGGTTGTGGCTAATGTAAGAACTATGTTTCTGATTAGGGATAGTTTTAGGGTTAGCCTTAGGGCAATGTTTGTTGCTAAGGTTAGTGCTAGGGTCAGAATCAGGGTTAGAGGTATTTCTAGGGTTAGTGTTATTACTCAAATTAGGGCTAGGTTTAGGACTAGGTGTCGGGTTAGGGTTTAGGTTAAGATTTAGGTTGGGTTATGGCTCAGTTTTGTTTTATTGATAGTCTAGATGTAGGGCTCGTTTTTCAATTATCATTAGGGTTAGGGCTAGTGTTAAGGTGTGGTTTAGGCTTAAGGTTAGAGTTAGATCCAGGTTTAGTGCTAGGTTTAAGGTTAGGGCTAGGGTTGAGGCTAGAGATAGGGCTATAGGTTTGGGTTATGGTAAGGGATAGGTTTAGAACTAGGGATAGGGCTAGGGTGAGAGTTAGACTTAGTCTTAGGTCTAGGGATACGGTTAAGTTTAGATTTAGCATTAAATTAGGGCTAGGATTAGTTGTAGGATTAGTGTTAGGTTTAGGCCTAGGTTTAGGGCTAGGATAAGGGTTAGTGTTAGGGTTAGGTTTAGGTATGATGTTACAGCTAGGTTTAGGGCTAGGGCATGGGATAAAATTAGGGTTAGGGCTAGGTTAAGGTTAGAGTTAGGATTAAGGATAGGTTAGGGCTAGGATTAGGGCTAGGGTTGGTTTTTGGGTTAGGGCTAGGATTAGGACTAGGGCTAATGACAGGCCTAGTGTTATGGTTAGAGATAATTTTAGGGTTAGATTTATGGCAAGGCCTATTGTAAGGGTTAGGTTGAGGGTTAGGTACAAGTTTACAGCTAGGGGTTTTATTAGGGTCTGAGTCAGGTTTAGGGTATGGGTTAGGTTCAGGTTAAGGATTAGGGCTCAAATTAGCATTAGTTTAGGTTTAGAATTAGGGCAATGGATATGGTTAGGTTTAGGATTCAGGTTAGATTTAGGGTAATGGATAGGATTAGTGTTAGGGTTAGTGTTAGGGTTAGGGTTAGGTCTAGTGTTAGGGTTAGAGATAATTTTGTTCCAATATCTTTGATACTGGGCAGGATTCAAGTTTTGCATAGCCTTATTATGCTTCCCAAGTTTGGCACTTGTAATTTCAATGGTTCCATGTTAGAAACAGTTTGTATTTTAAGGTTTCACTTCATTTTGCCCTATACGCCTAAATGGAAATAGAGCTGGAAATCAAACAGGGTATTTTCTTGCTGCTTGAAACTTCACACACTCAATCAGTTCTCTGTGGGGACTCTCTTCTTTGTTCCTGATGAAAGCAGCCCTAAGCTGAAGCATTTAAAACATCTATATCTCATAGCCCTTTATGAATAAACAGGAAAATATCAATATACCAAACTACCTCCCTCAATTATAGGGTCATATTTCTTTCATAATGCACATGATTCAACTTGGCTCCCCATGTTTGGGACATCTAGGATCCATGGTTCTCTAAAGAGGTAAGGGTTTGTGTTAGATTTAGGGTTAGGGTTACATTTAGGGTTATAGCTTGTGTTAGGATTAGAGTTACTTTTGTTCAAATTTCTTTGATACTTCTCAGGATTCATCTTTTACCTAGCCTTACTAGGATCCCCCGTTTTCAGCCTTCTTAGTTCCAGGGTTCACTCTCATAAACAGTTTGTATTTTAAGGTTTCACTTCATTATGGACTATAGTTGTGAATGTAAATCAAGCTGGAAATCAAAAAGAGTTGGTCATAGCTGCGTGAAACTTTACACAATCAATCAGTTCTCTCTGGGCACTCTGTTTTTTCTTCCTGGTGAAAGCATGCCTAAGCTGAAGCATGCAAAAACAACTTTATCTGGTATTGCTATACCGCATAAGATAAATCAGGCGTTATAGCGATACCAGACTTCAAACTATACTACAGAGCAATAGTAACAAAAACAGCATGGTACTGGTACCAAAACAGGCGGGTGGAGCAATGGTACAGAATAGAGGACACAGAAACCAATCCACAAAACTGCAACTATCTTATATTTGATAAAGGGGCTAAAAGCATGCAATGGAGGAAGGATAGCATCTTCAACAAATGGTGCTGGGAAAACTGGAAATCCATACGCAACAAAATGAAACTGAATCCCTTTCTCTCGCCATGCACAAAAGTTAATTCAAAATGGATCAAGGAGCTTGATATCGAATCAGAGACACGCCGTCTGATAGAAGAAAAAGTTGGCTACGATCTACATACTGTGGGGTCAGGCTCCAATTTCCTCAATAGGACACCCATAGCACAAAAGTTAATAACTAGAATCAACAAATGGGACTTACTCAAACTAAAAAGTTTTTT
>NW_026004534.1:427718-491892 GCF_001458135.2 Marmota marmota marmota | reverse complement strand
TTAAGATTCAGGGCATGATCTCTCATAGAAAACTGGCCCTTAGTTGGTACTACTTAGATCTTGTCCATATCCATCATCCATACAGATGCTGAGAAATCATTATTTTTCTTTTGACTTTCCTTATATGCATGAACTTACATAACTTGTTTTGTTTCTACTTTGTTGAGCCTTTTTTGGAAACATCTTAAAATAACATATACTAAAACAAGAAAAACTATGCCAATACCAGCGAAGATTCAATTAGTAGGGTCAATTAAAGCTGAGAATTTATCCTATAGTCGCTGTAAGATTGAGGGGTTAAGAATTAGCTCTGCTCTGGTTTCACTTAGGCTGAGGATCTGAGCATGCAGCGTCATAGTAAAATTTCTAAAAATCATATTCCAAGGTCCCTTAAGTCTATTTGCTAGTTCAAGCCGAGCTTCTGTTACATTTCTTACTGAGACAGGGATTTGATAAACATACAGAAATTGAGGACTGCAGGGTACTCTAACATTCAATTGAAGCATATCAATTTTCTCATCGATAAGGTCAATCTGTTGTTGTAACATTAAGATACCTCCTTGAAAGTGCAGGTTTAGTCTCTCCTGGGTGGTCAGGGCTTAAGTGGAGTGCTGCACTACCTGATTAATGTTTGCAGCATTTGCTGTGGACTGGGTCAGCAAGGGAGGCAGCTATAATGGCAGCAGTAATCCCAAAATCTCGCCTAACTCTGGGAAGGGAAATATCTTCTGTAAAGTGAACCTCTTGAATGGAGGAGTCATCCTCTGTTGGGAACAATAAGATAGGGGTGTGTTATCATTAGCACTACTGTCTTAACAGAAAATTCCAACAATTGGTTAACTCACATTGGGAAAAATCACAATTAAGATGACCATTTTTGTGATTTTGAGTGGAAGTTACAAAGAAAAATGGTGACTTAACACATGCATGGCCTTTAGTATCATGTTTAGCTGAGGGTATTTCAAAAGAACCATTAAACAAAATGGCATCCATGATGACAATAGGACGAATATCTATACATTTGTAAGCACCACATAACAATTGTTTGCCTAATTGCAAAATGTCTCCTGTCTTTCTTTTGCATTTTGAGCATTTGTTATCCAATTTGTATGATATTTAAACATTAATGTATTTGTTTCTGTTAAAAATTCCATTCTCTGTACACCTTTTGTATAGGGCATGGACAAACTAATAGGCACATCAGAAATAAAATAGGGTCTGGAGAGGGAGAGACAATCTCTGCAAGATATAGCTCTTAGAGATATACCTTCATTGATGTCCTTAAATTTTTTCCGTGGACATCTCTGCAGAAAGGGTTGGGGCTAATAATGTGAGTCTGTAGCATGAGGGAGTAAGGTTATGTCACTAGGCATATCACTAACAGAGACTACTTTTGCTTCTCTTTCTAAGGAAAGTTGCCAAAAACCTATAATACCTCCTATTCCTGGCTCCTAAAGTATATTATTGTGAAGGCAAATTGTAGACTGACACAATCTCTGTGCCTTAGACACATCCCTTAATATAGTAAAGGCCCATGAATGATAAAGTGAGAGTGACATATTCCAAGGGTGCCTTGCTATTGGGTCAGATGTAACTGGGCATTGTGAGGAAACATTAGTAGCAAACAAGAAAGGCAATACAGTATCATTCAAACCAACAGGTAAAAGAATCCCGGGAGATGGAGCCCCCACCCACCAAGCAGTGTACTGTGGGCTGAATGACATTATGATGCACAATAGCATAAATGGGGTCTTTCTCTGCTTTGATGTTAAAGAAGGGGAAAGTCCAATTAAAGTCCCAGAAACAGCATAAGTTATTTCCAATTGGTTGGGTGTGGTCCTTCTGGTTGGGTGCAGGAACGTGATGAGGGCAGCAGTTGCAATTGTGGTTGTGAGGACCACAAGCCTTATGATGATGTTGATCCAGGGGGCTCCTATTGTCCTCCTGAGTTTTGTCCTTGGGAAGCATTCTGCAATATTTGAGAGAGAAGTATGTACAACATCCTGATCACGATTAATTGAGCCTGGATTACTCTCATGTTTTTTTTTTAACTGCAGTGGCATAAGTATTTTGCTCACTGAAGGGTTTTTGCCACTAGATGGTGCTTGAGGCTCTCTGCTAGAAGTGAACTGTCCCGCAGACAGCTGTTCATGAGTGATAGCTATCTGCAAAGCATTTTTTCCCTCATGGGACATAGTTTGAAGTGTCTCCATTTTACTTGGATAGGCCAGCATAGGGCCTTGAGTTATCAGGCTGTTAGGCAGAGGCTTTCTTCCTCCACCCTTACCTGTTGTGCACTTACCTGTGAGTTGTAGGTTATAATTGCACACGTAAGCAAGAAGAGAGTACCAGGGTTCTGGTCTCTGGCAGGTGACATGGTCTGAGTTTGATCTGATAGGGCTTTGATATCACCCCAGGTTATCTTGTGAGCTCTCTGGTGGGGAGGTGGTAATGATCTCTTCCTCTCCTTTTGGCTTGGTTCCTCAGGCCAGTGGCTGGTCTGATGTTTCTTGCTGGTACCCAAATGGGATGAGGCTCCTGTTAACATATGTAAACCCTCCACCCATGGTTAAAAGGAGCCCAAGACCATCCCTTGCATTTGGTATGGAATCCTTTCATGAGACCATAGGTAGATGGGAAGACCCCAATGGGAAGACCCCAAGAGGGAGTCCCAATGCTTATGGGCTGCTATTTTCATAGAAAATTTTGAAATTGAAAGAACATTTAAATCAGATAAGATTCTTTTCAAGGCATCATGAGGGGAGTTGTTTTAGTTGTTTGTGTGTTCTTACTATAATGCCTTGAGTCTAAGGACTATAGGGAATCCCAATTAAATAATGTATATGCCAAACATTGCAAATTGCTTGAAATGTCCTGTTAGTATAGATTGGCCCTTTATCAACTTAATAGACATGGGAACATCCATAATTTTAAACATTTAAGTACATGGGAGATGACTATTTTTTTTTTTTTTTTTTTTTTTTGCATCTAGGGCAGGGTGTCTTGGGGCCAGGGAGGCTGCCATTCTTAGGAAAGTAATGTTCAATGAGGCCTGGCTGATTACAGCCCTAGCAAAAGGGATCAGATCTTGGTTAAGAAGGCCCATCATGTTTGTTAACTGGTAGTTTGTTAAGGGCAGCTGTTAATGTCTGAATGGGCCCTGAAGAGGGGGCTATTTCCTTTGCAGCAGAGATCCATTTTGAAAGGGTTTCACTGTGCACTGGGGCAATTGCCCTAGTTCTTACAGTTGCTCCTTCCCATGTCAATTGTTTAACTAATGAGCCTTAAGTAGGGCCAGGTTGAATGAGCTTCCCAAGTGCCTGGATTACTCTAGATAAGAAGTCAGAAAACTATTCATGGGGGCCTTGGATCATTTTTCTGAACAATTCCTCATATATTTTTTAAGAGTTCTTAAAGCAATGTCTTTGACTTTTAAAGATGCCTAATATAGAAACCTAAGGTGTTGACAGGGAGGGCCCTGACTAAGACAAACAAAAGATGTGTTTAGGGTCCAATGTCTTGTGCTTAGTGGGGGACTTCCTTGACTTGTTAGACCAAGGCCGTATGCCCACACGGTGTCTCTGGAGCAGAGTTACCTTTAACAGAGAAAACCAAGGTTATGAATTCTGGGAGGACCAGTCCCTTACATGAATTCGCTGGGTGAACCAGGGGGAAGGAGGGGTCATAAGGTGACACCAGTCCTTATGACAGTGCGTGCCTCAACTCAGGGTACCAATGGTATGAAAAGACAAGGAAAGGGGGGTAGAGGAGGGGGTTCCTTGCTCACATTCAAGGAACCGACAGCACACAGAACACAAACAGGTTCTACTATCCTAAATCCTACCTGAAACCTTACCTGAAATCAACGGGATGGCTAGTCGATGGCCATTTCTGAGGTGTGAAGGTGCGAAGGTGTGAGCAGACACATTGAGGCACCAAATTGCTGTGGTTCTGGTCAACTAGTTGCTTGGCTACCTTGTCGTGGGGGTGTGTGGTAGAGATGCAGAATCAACACACAGACTCTGGGAGCTGGTGATAGAACTGGCAAGAGACCCACCTCAGGTCATCATCCAATAGCTCAGTTTATTCTGGGAATGCATACAATTGTCCTAGGATTTGAGTGGGGCATGCCCATCAATCATACATATGCAAGATAGTATCCATAATCCAATCATCTTATGCCTAACATAACCACACTATGAGGATCTAAATATTGCTATCATCAGGAAGGGTCTTTGTCCATAGAGGAGGATGTTTCTAAGTTAGAAGTTCCATGTTGAAGCTCTTGGCTATCATTTTCCTGGCCTGGCAGCTTGGCAACTCTAACCACAGTGCTAAGGTTGTGGTTTAGCTAAAGGCTCACTAGAGCAGAGAATCCCATCCTGCAGGCATTCCTATTAGGCCTGAACAATTGTAGATTCTTCAAGCAATCCAAGCTGCTTACAGCTGCTAGCTGTAAACTGAAAGTTATTCCAACAGGCAATGGTAAATGAAGGTGAGATTCTGGAAGTATTTGTTCATAATATTGAGTAATTATCCTAAATGGAAAACCATTAAATTATTCACACATCCTTCGGATATGACCTTTGGGAGGGACAGCAGTAAGTCTTGCTTTATCAGAGCACTGAAAGGGATATTGGTAAGAAATAAAAGATAGCTTTCTTTGCAAAATATGCTGTTGATTGATCTTTATGGTGACAAGAGATTATTCTACCATGAAAACAGTGTCCTTAGTTTCAATAGGGAATGTGATATACCTAGGGAGAATAATCCAGGCATCTGGAATTAACCTTCAAAGGTAAATTAGGAATAGTAGTAGTAATAGGCTGTCAAATTGAAATTAGTATTTGTATAGCCACAGAGATTCTGATTTTAGCTAACTGTTTATGACATTCTCATGACTCATGATTAAAATATAATGGAAGTTTATTAAAGTCTCACAAGATCTGAGTAATGAAACTAATTTGACTCTGCTAAAAAGATATTTGGCTTAGGCCAACCTCATATATAGAAGACATGATCCATCTAGACCCAAATTTTTAACAGAGATCCTTGAAATAAATGAAGGCCCGGTAAAATTAGGAAGAAGTCTGCAATAAATTCTCAAATATGTGTGGTAAATCATCTTTCTATTTCAGAGCCACGTAACCAAACACCAATTAAAGGAAAATGGGAGGAAGTGTTTGATATAATTGAACACTGACCCTGAGTTAATGTCAATATGTAAGCTGGAAATGGTACTGTTAATGTGCTATGGATCATAGCTGGAACTTCAGGAGAGGTTCATGAGATGAATGCATTTTCAACATACTTTGTCTTCTGAAAGGTATGTTTTTTCTTTGGTCAGTTTTTTTGTAACAAACTGGATAGTGTAATGCATATGCTTATCAAATTAAGCACAATTCAAATTATATACCTAACCAATGGTGTAAAAGTTCTTTTTGAAATTATAAAACAAAATTTCCTGAATACAATTTATCTTATGATAAATAATCCTAACTTAAAAAATAATTATTTCCATATGAATGGGGTTTTAACTAGAAAAAGATATATCCTAGGCTTATATAATTTTATCAAAATGGATTCTATTGTCATATATAACTTAGAATAACAAATAAAAGAAGTGAAAAAATAAGTATTGTAAAAGACCTAAAAAATTCAAATAATTCAAAAAAAATTTAATTAGTTACACATGATAGTACAAGGACCTTGACATATCATACATTTGAAACAGATGGGATATAATTTCTCATTTTTCTGAGTGTACAGGTTGCAGAATCATATTGGTCATGCAGTCACATATATACACACAGTAATAATAATGTCTGTTTCATTCTACTATTCTTCCAATACCCCAACCCCTCCTCTCCCCTCCCATCACTTCTCTCTACCTAATCTAAGGTATCACTATTCTTTTTTCTTATTTTTTTCTCACATCTTCATACATGTGTTTTGTATAATGATGAGGGTCTCCTTCCACCATCCATGCAATTCCCCTTCCCCCTTCCTTTCTTTCCCCCCCTTCCCTATGTAGAAGTAATCTTCTTCCTCTGCTCTTTTTCTCTATCCCATTTTGAGCCACCCCCCCTTTTTATCAGAGAAGACATTCAGCTTTTTTTTTCTGGGATTGGCTAACTTCATTTAGCATAATCTGCTCTAATGCCATACATGTCCCTGCAAATGCCATGATCTTATTCTTTTTGAGTGCTGAGTATTATTTCATTGTGTATATATGCCACATTTTTTATTCATTCATCCATTGAAAGGCATCTAGGTTGGCGCCACAGTCTAGCTATTGTGAATTGTGCTGCTATAAACATTGATGTGGCTGTGTCCCTGTAGTATGCTGTTTTTAGGTCCTTTGTGTATAGTCCAAGAAGAGGAATAGCTGTGTCAAATGGTGGTTCCATTCCCAGCTTTCCAAGGAATCTCCATACTGCTTTCCAAATTGGCTGCACCAATTTGCAGACCCACCAGCAGTGTATGAGTGTCCCTTGTCCCCCACATCCTTGCCAGCACTTTTTGTTGTTTGGCTTCATTATGGCTGCCATTCTTACTGGAGTGAGATGGTATCTTAGAGTAGTTTTAATTTGCATTTTTCTGATTGCTAGAGATGTTGAGCATTTTTTCATATATTTGTTGATTGTTTGTATATCTTCTTCTGAGAAGTGTCTGTTCAGGTCCTTGGCCAATTTTTTGATTGGGTTATTTGTTTTGTTGGTATTTAGCTTTTGAGTTCTTTGTATACCCTAGATACTAGAGCTCTATCTGATGTGTGAGGGGTAAAAATTTGTTCTCAGGATGTAGGCTCCCTCTTCACCCCACATATTATTTCTCTTGCTGAGAAAAAAAACTTTTTTAGTTTGAATCCATCCCATTTGTTAATTCTTGGTTTTAATTCTTGTGCTAAAGGTGTCTTATTAAGGAATTTGGGGCCTAGTCTCACGTGATGAAGATTAGGAACTACTTTTTCTTCTATTAGACTCAGAGTCTCTGGTTTAATCCCTAGATCCTTGATCCATTTTTGAGTTAACTTTTGTGCATGGTGAGGAATAGGGATTCAATTTTATTTTGTTGCATATGGATTTACAGTTTTCCAAGCATCATTTGTTGAAGATGCTATCCTTTCTCCAGTGCATGCTTTTGGCACTTTTGTCTAATATAAGGTAGTTGTAATTTTGTGGGTTAGTCTCTGTGTCCTCTATTTGGAACCATTGGTCTACTAGCCTGTTTTGGTGCCAGTACCATACTGTTCTTGTTACTATTCCTCTATAGTATAGTTTAAGGTCTGATATAGCAATACCACCTGTTTCACTCTTCCTGCTTAGAATTGCTTTAGCTATTCTGGGTCTCTCATTTTTCCAGATGAATTTCATGATTGCTTTTTCTATTTCTATGAGGAATGCCATTGGAATTTTAATTGGAATTGCATTGAACGTGTATAGTGCTTTTGGTAGTATGATCATTTTAATAATATTATACATGAGCAAGGTAGATCTTTCCATTTTCTAAGGTCTTCTTCTATTTTTTCTATAGGGTTCTATAGTTTTCATTGTAAAGGTCTTTCACCTCTTTTGTTAGTTGATTCCCAAGTTTTTTTTTTTTTTTTTTGAGAATATTGTGGATGGGGTAGTTTTTCTCTTTTCCTTTTCAGAGGATTTGTCATTGATATACAGAAATGCCTTTGATTTATGGGTGTTGATTGTATATTCTGCCACTTTGCTGAATTCATTAACTAGTTCTAGAAGTTTCTTGGTAGAATTTTTTGGGTCTTCTAGGTATAGAATCATATCGTCAGCAAATAGTGCTAGTTTAAGTTCTTCTTTTCCTATAGTTATTCCTTTAATTTCTTTCATCTGTCTAATTGCTCTGGCTAGTGTTTCAAAAACTATGTTAAATAGAAGTGGTGAGAGTGGGCATCCCTGTCTTGTTCCAGATTTTAGAGGGAATGCCTTCAGTTTTCCTCCATTTAGAATTATGCTGGTCTGAGGCTTAGCATACATAGCTTTTACAATGTTGAAGTCAGTTCCTTTATCCCTAGTTTTCCTAGTGTTTTGAACATAAAGTGGTGCTGTATTTTGTCAAATGCTTTTTCTGCATCTATTGAGATGATCATATGGTTCTTATCTTTAAATCTATTGATGTGATTAATTACATTTATTGATTTCCACATGTTGAACCAACTTTGCATTCCAGGGATAAATCCCAATTGATCATAGAGCACGATATTTTTGATAAGTTTTTGTTTTCAATTTGCCAGAATTTTATTGAGGAGTTTTGCATCTATATTCATTAGAGATATTGGTCTGAAGTTTTCTTTCTTTCAGTTGTCTTTGTCTGGTTTTAGAATCAGGGGGATATAGTCCTCGTAGAATGAATTTGGAAGTACTCCCTCTTTTTCTATTTCCTGAAATATATTGTAGAGTATTGGAATTAGATCTTCTTTAAAGATCTTGTAAAATTCAGCTTTATATCTGTATGGTCCCAGGCTTTTCTTTGTTGGTAATCTTTTGATGGCTTCTTCTATTTCATCATTTGATATTGGATTGTTTAAGATGTGCATATCTTCCTTACTCAATTTGGGAAGATCATATCATTTAAGGAATTTATTTATGTCTTCACTATCTTCTATTTTATTGGAATATAAGGATTCAAAATAATTTCTAATTATTTTCTATATCTCTTTAGTGTCTGTTGTGATATTGCTTTTTTCATCCCATATGCTAGTAATTTGAGTTCTCTCTCATCTTCTCTTTGTTAGCATGGTTAAGGGTCTGTCTATCTTATTTATTTTTTCAAAGAACCAACTTTTACTTTTGTCAAATTTTTTAATTGTTTCTTTGGTTTCAATTTCATTGATTTCAGCTCTGATTTTAATTATTTCTTGCTTTCTACTGCATTTACTGTTGATTTGTTCTTCTTTTTCTAGGGCTTTGAGATGTAGTGTGAGGTCATGTATTTGTTGCCTTTTTCTTCTTTTAAGGAATAAACTCCATGCAATGAATTTTCCTCTTAGTACTGCTTTCATATTGTCCCAGAGATTTTGATATGCTGTGGCTAAGTTTTCATTTATCTCTAAGAATTTTTTAATTTACTCTTTGATGCTTCAATAACCCATTGTTCAATCAGTAGAATATTGTTCATTCTCCATGTGGTGTAGGAATATTTGTGCCTTATTTTATCTTTGATTTCCAATTTCATTACATTATGATCAGCTAAAATGAATGGTAGTATCTCTATTCTTTTGTATTTGCTAAGAGTTTCCCTATGACATAATATATGGTATATTTTTGAGAAGGATTCGTGTGCTGATGAGGAAAAAAAAACTGTATCTGCTTGATGTTGGTTGACATATTCTATATATGTCAATTAAGTCTAAGTTATTAATTGTGTCATTGAGTTCTATAGTTTCTTTATTCAATAGTTTGTTTGGAAGGTCTGTCCAGTGGTGCGAGAGGTGTGTTAAAATCACCCATGATTATTGTGTTGTGGTCTAATTGACTCTTGAACTTGAGAAGAGTTTGTTTGATGGACATAGTGCACCATTGTTTGGGGTATATACATTAATGATTGTTATGTCTTGTTGGTTTACGGTTCCCTTGAGAAATATAGTGGCCTTCATTATCTCTTTTTATTATTAACTTTGGCTTGAAGTCTATTTTATTTGATGTGAGTATGGACACCCCTGCTTGCTTCCAAGGTCCATGGAAGCGGTATGATTTTTCCCAATCTTCCACCTTCAGTCTGTGTATGTCTTTTCCTATCAGATGAGTGTCCTCTAAGCAGCATATTGTTGGATATTTTGTTTTAATCCAGTCTATTAGCCTATGTCTTTTGATTGGTGAGTTTAAGCCATTAAAATTTAGGGTTAATATTGAGGTATGGTTTTTATTTTCAGCCATATTCGTTTGCTTTGTTATTTAATTTGATTTGATTTTCCTCTTTGATTAGTTTTTTCCTCTTTGATTAGTTTTTCCTACTTCCCACTGTTGGTTTTCATTTTTATTTTTCATTCCCTCTCCATGTAATGTTTTGTCAAGGATGTTTTGAAGTGCAGGTTTACTAGCTGCAAATTCTTTTAACTTTTGTTTATCATGGAAGGTTTTTATTTCATCTTCAAACCTTAAGCTTAATTTTGGTGGATACAAGATTCTTGGTGGAACAAAGTTTTTCAGCATTTGAAATATGTTGCTCCAGGATCTTCTAGCTTTCAGTGTCTGTGTTGGAAGATCAGCCATCAACTGAATTGGTTTACTGATAAATGTAATCTGCTTCCTTTCTCTTGTGGCTTTTATAATTATCTCTTTGTTCTGTACGTTGGCATCTTCATTATAATGTGTCTTGGTGTGGCTTTCTTTGGAATTTGCACAATTAGAATCCTATAGGGTCTAGGATTTGGATTTCTGTTTAATTCTTTATGTCTGGGAATTTTTCTCATATTATTTCATTGAATAGATTGCTCATTCCTTTATTTGGACCTCTATACCTTCCTGTATTCCCATAACTCTTAAGTTTGGTCTCTTTATGCTATCCCATATTTCTTGGATGTTCTGCTCATAGTTTTTTATTAGCCTTGCAGTGCTGTCAACACTCTTTTTGAGATGATATACATTGTCTTCATTGTCTGATGTTCTATCTTCTAAGTGTTCTACTCTGCTGGTAATACTCTCATTTGAGTTTTTAATTTGGTTTATTATTTTCTTCATTTCCAGGATTTCTGTTTGGTTTTTTGTATAACCTCTATCTCCCTGTAGAGTTGATCTTTTGCTTCTTGTATTTGTTTATGTAGTTCATTGTCAAAGTAAAATTTCATTGCCTGCATTGCTGTCTAATGTTTTCCTTGAGACTCCAGATCATCTGCACCATGTATACCCTGAAATCTTTATCTGCCATTCCTTCTGCTGAAGGTGTTACCTCTTCTAAACTTAACTTGTCCTGCATTGTTTGTGGTCATTTATTTCCTTGTCTTTTCATATTGCTCACGTTTCTTTCCAGCTCTGTGTGACTGTTGTGTAAATATTTTTCCTATAAATATATATTGCTCTTGTATAGTTCCAAAATCTCTCTTTTGTGGAGAAAAACAATGTTAACAGTTCCCAATATTGATAATACATCTTCTATGAGCAGGTTTTCATTATTAATTCATTTATAGTTAGACTCTATGTCTACAGATGTTGGATTCAATTATTATTTAGAATATAGTCATTAGTTTCATAAAAGGCATACCATTTCTGGTTGTGTATAGAGAATTGAGAGTCAGAGGTAGGATGCTATATTAAGAGGGAAAGGAATGAGGGTATGGGATTAATCTAACTTAGCAACTTTGGAGAAGAACTCTAATGAATAGTCAGGAGTAGTTTATGTAAGAATGTATAAATTAAACTCCTTATCTATATTCAGAAGATTACCCTATGTATAAATAGTAAAAGTTAGGAGGTTGAAAGTGGGATAGAGGGAGGAAGAAAAAAGAAGAAAAAACAATAAGGAAAGAAACAAAGAGAGGGAGAAAGAAAATAAGAGAAAATAAATGAGGGGTTAGGTGGGGCCTATGCAATTCCTCTATATTATACTATTCTGGTGACTCAGTTCTTAAAGTCCAATTTCATGCAAAGTTCTTGGTTTCACACATGTTGAGATTTTGAAGACTAGAAGGGGAAGGGTAGAGGAGAATGGATGAGAAGAGCGAGAAAAGAAAAGTAAAAAAGAAAAATAAGTCTCTCAAAACTCTGTTTTCTTTTCTTCCAATAGGTGGAGTCATCTATTCCTAGCTTGAATCTCTTTGCTCAGGGTGGTGGAGGTAGCCAGTGTGAGAGGGCTTGAGCTTCTACCTGGAGCCTCCATACTCTTAGTCTCTGATTTGGAACCCAGGTGCCTGTACAGTTGCTGTTCTGCATTGATAGCTACACTCCCAAAAAGCTTGTGATAAAATCCTTGAGTTACCATAGCTGAGGGTGGGGAGTTGGAAACCAGGTACCTGATTAGCCACAGAACCGGGTTGGTAGCCATGCCCACCAATAGATGGCAAGTAAGGTTTTGAAGAAGAATTCCATCTGTTATCAATGTAGGTTGATTGGTGAGGTGGGTGGTTCTGGGGTGACCTTGTGCTGTGTCCAGAGCTCAGTCTGGTGACCCATAAGCAAAGCCTTGCTGCTCTGTGCTGCCTTCTATCTGCGCTGAGAGTGCCCACATGGCTGGGCCTTCCGTCCGTGCAGGCATGGCCGAGCCTTCCATTGGTGCCAAGAGCGCCTGCGCAACCGAGCCTCCGGTCTGCATCGAGAATGCCCTCATGGCCCTAGTTTTCTTCAAATTTCTATGATACTGGGCAGGATTCATCTTTTACTTTGCCTTTCTATGGTCCATAGGTTTAGGCCTTCTCGGTTCAACTGTTCACTCTCAGGAACAGTTTGTATTTTAAGGTTTCACTTCATTATGGCTTATAGATGTGAATGAAAATTGAGCTGGAAATCAAACAGATTGGTTCAAGGTGCTTAAAACTTCACACGATCAGTTCTTGGTGGGCACTCTCTGGCTTCTTTCTTTTGAAGGTAGGCCAAAGTTGAAGCATGCAAAATCAACTGTATCCGAGAGCTCTTTAAGGAAAAACAGGAAAATATATATGTACTGAAATAAGTCTCCCAATGATTTGATCAGAATTTTTGATACTGCAAAGGATTCATCTGTTAGCTTGCCCCACTAGGCTCCCTTAGTTTGGGACTTCTATGATAAAAGGTTCTCTAAACAAGCTAGGATTAGGTTTATGATTAGGGTTAAGGCTAGCTTTAGAGTTAGTGTTATGGTTAGTTTTGTTCAAATTTCTTTGATACTGGGAAGGATTCTTCTTTTATCTAGCCTTACTATGTTCCCAAGATTTGGGATTTCTAGGTTCAATTGTTCGCTGTCAGGAACAGTTTGTATTTTAAGATTTCACTTAATTTTGACCTATATAGGTGAATGGAAATGGAGCTTGAAATCAAACAGAGTTGACATTAGCTGCTTGAAACTTCAAACACTCCATCAGTTCTCAGTGCACATTCTCTGCTTTGTTTCTTGTGGAAGTAGCCCTATGCTGAAGTAGAAAGAAACACTTTTATCTGTCAGTGCTTTATGAGCACGCTTCAAATTTGTTTTGTTGAATTACATTAATACTGTACAAGATTTATCCTTTACCTAGCCTTAGTAGTATCACCAATTTTGAGCCTTCAAGTTCAATTATTCACTGTCAGGAACAGTTTGAATTTTTATGTGTCACTTAATTATCACCTATATGTGTGAATGATATTGGAGCGGGAAACCAAACAGGGTTACTACTAGCTGATTGATATGTAACACTCTCTATCAGTTCTCTGTGGGCACTCTCTGCTGTCTTTCTATTGAATATAGGCCAAAGGAGAAGCATGCAAAAACAACTTTATCCGAGAGCACTTTAGGAGACAACAGGGAAATATGCATGTAATGAACTACCTCCTGCAATTATTTGGTCAGATTTCTTTGATAATGTGCATGAATCATCTCTAGCTTGCCCCACTAGGCTTCACAACTTTGGGACTTCTATGATCAAAGGTTTTATAAACAGGTTAAGGTTAAGTTTACAGTTAGGGTTAGGGCTAGGTTAGACCTAGTGTTAGGTTTAGAGTTAGTTTTGTTCAAATTTCTTTGATACTGGGCTAGATTCATCTCTTACCTAGAGTTACTATGTTCCTCAGGTTTGGGCCTTCTCAGTTCAAAGGTTCACTGACAGTAACAGTTTGTATTTTAAGTTTTCACTTCATTTTGACCTATATGGTAAAGGAAAATGGAGCTCAAATATCAAACAAGATTGGTGCTATCTGCTTCAAACTTTACACACTCAATCAGTTCTCTGTGTGCTCTCTCTCATTTCTTCCTTATGAAAGTAGCCTAAGCTGAAGCATACAAAAACAGCTTTATCCAAGAGCACTGTAGGATAAAACAGGGAAATATGCATTTGTTGTACTACCTCAACCAATTATTTGATCAAACTTCTTTGATCCTGCACTGGTATCATCTGTTACTTTGCCCCACTAGGCTACCCAAGTTCGGTCCTTGTATGGTCTAAGGCTCTCTAAACAGGATATGGTTAGTGTTAGGACTAGGAGTAAAGATAGTGTTAAGGTTAGAGTTAGTTTTGTTAAAATATCTTTGATACTAGGCAGGATTCATCTTTGACCTAGCCTTACTTTGTTCCCCAGGTTTGGGCTTTCATGGTTCAGCAGATTCCTGTCAGGAAAAGTTTGCTTTTAAGATTTCACTCTATGTTGACCTATATGGCTAAATGGAAATGGAACTGGAAATCAAACAGGGTTGATGCTAGCTGCTTAAAACTTCACATACTCAATCAGTTCTCTGTGGGCACTGTCTGGTTTCTTCCTTGTGAAAGTTTCCGAAAGATGAAGCATGCAAAAAAAAAAAAAAAATTACTTTATCAGACAGCACTTTAGGGAAAAAACAGGGGAAATAGGCATGTACTGAAACACCTCCCCCAATTATTTTGTCAGATTTTTTTTATAGGGCAGGATTCAACTGTTAACTTTCCCTACTAAGTGCCCCAAGTTTGGTACTTCTATGATCAAAGGTTCTCTAAACAGGATAGGGTTAGTGTTAGGGTTATGTTTAGGGCTAGGGTTAAAACTAGTGTTAGGGATAGAGACAGTTTTGTTCAAATTTCTTTGATACCAGGCAAGATTCATCTTTTACCTAGCCTTACTAAGCTCCCCATGTTTGGTACTTCTCAGTTCAAGGTTCACTGTCAGGATTTCAGTTTTTATTTTAAGGTTTCACTTCATTTTGACCTATATGGGTAAATGGAAATAGAGCAGGAAATCAAACAAGGTTGGTGCTAGCTGCTTGAAACTTCACACACTCAATCAGTTCTCTGTGAGCACTCTCTGCTTTGTTCCTTGTGAAATTAGTCCTAAGCTGAAGCATGCAATAAAAATTTATCTGAGATCACTTTAGGAAAAAACAGGGAAATATGCATGTACTGAAATACCTCCCCCAATTATTTTGTCATATTTCTTTGAATATGTGCATGACTCATCTGTAAGCTTGCCCCAATAGGCTCCCCAATTTTGAAACTTCTATGATCCAAGGTTTAATAAACAGGTTAGGGTTAGGTCTAAGGTTATTGTTAGGACTAGGGTTAGACCTAGTGTTAGGGTTAGAGTTAGTTAGTTAGTTTGTTTTTCAAATTTCTATGATACTGGCCAGAATTCATTTTCTTTCCCAAATTTTAGTATATATAAATGTTTAAAGTAAAAGAGTTTGCTCTCAGGAATAGTTTCAATTTTCATGATTCTCTTCATTTTGCCTTATACGGGTGAGTGGAAATGAAGCTGGAAATCAAACGGTGTTTAAACTAGTTGCTTGAAATTTCACACACTCAATCACTTCTAAGTGAGCATTCTCTGGTGTGTTTCCTGTCAAAATAGCCATAAGATGAAGTAGAAAGAAACAGTTTTATCTCTGAGCACTTTAGGAGCAGCCAGGAGAATACCCATGTAATGAAAGAGCTTCAATATTTTTTTTGGATTACTTTGATACTGTGCATGATTCATACTTGACCTAGCCTTAGTAGGCTCCACAAGTTTGGGCCTTCAAGGTTCAATGGTCCACTCTCAGGAACAGTTTGAATTTTTAGATTTTACTTCATTATGGTGTACAGGTGTGAATGGAAATGGAGCTGGAAATTTAACAGGGTTGGTGCTAGCTGCATGAAACTTCACACAATCAGTTTTCTGTGGGCACTCTCTGGTTTGTTTCTTGTGAAAGTACCTTAAACTGAAGCATGAAAAAACAATATATCCAAGAGTACTTTAGTTGAAAACAGGGAAATATACATGTACTAAAATTTCTCCCCCAATTATTTCATCAGATTTATTTGATACTGCACAGGATTCATCTGTTAGCTTGCCCACCCCACTAGGCTTCCCAATTTTGGGACTTCTATTATCATAAGTACTTTACACAGGTTTGATTTAGGGTTAGGGCTAGAGTTAGATCTATTGTTAGAGTTAGAGTTAGAGTTAATTTTTATCAAATTCATTTGATACTTGGCAGGATTTCTCTTTTATCTAGCCCTTCTATTTCCCTCGAGTTTGGGCCTTCTTGCTTCAATGTTCACTGTCAGGAACAGTTTGTATTTTAAGATTTTCTTCATTTTGACCTATATGGGTTAATGGAAATGGAGCTTGAAATCAAACAGAATGGTGCTCGCTGGTTGAAACTGCATACACTTAATTAGTTCTCTGTGGGAACTCTCTGATTTGCTTCTCATGAATGTACACCTTAGCTGAAGCATGCAAAAATAATTTATCCGAGACCACTGTAGGAGACAATAGGAAAATATACATATACTGAACTATGTCACCCAATTATGTGGTCATATTTCTTTGATACTGCACGTGATTCATCTGTTAGCTTGCCCCACTAGGCTCCTTTAGTTTGAGACTTCTATTATCAAAGGTTCTCTAAACAGATTAGGGTTAGGCTTATGGTTAGGGTTAGGGCTAGGATTAAACCTAGTGTTAAGGTTAGAGTCAGTTTTGTTCACATTTATTTGATACTGGGCGGGATTCCTCTTTTACCTAGCCTTACTATGTTTCCCAGGTTTGTGCCTTCTCAGTTCAATGGTTCACTGTCAGGAACAGTTTCTATTTTAAGGTATCACTTCATTTTGAACTATTCAGGTGAAGAGAAATGGAGCTCCAAATCAAACACGGTTGGTGCTGGCTGCTTGAACCTTCACACACTCAATCAGTTCTCTGTGGGAACTCTCTGGTTTCTTCCTTGTGAATGTAGCCCTCAGCTGAAGCGTGCAAAGCAACTTTGTCCCAGAGCCCTTTAGGAGAAATCAGAGAAACATGAATGTACTGAAACACCTCCCCCAATTATTTGCTCAGATTTCTTTGATACTGTGCCAGGATTCATCTGTTAGCTTGCTCCACTAGGCTTTCTTAGTTTGGGAATTCTATGATTAAAGGTTCTCTAATCAGGCTAGGGTTAGGTGCAGGGTTAGGGTTAAGGATAGCTTAAGAGCTAGTGTTAGGATTTGAGTTAGCTTTGTTCAAATTTCTTTGATACTGCACAGGATTCTTCTTTTACCTAGCCTTACTATGTTCCCTAGGTTTGGGATCCTAGGTTCACTGGTTTACTGTCAGGATTTCATTTTGTATTTTAAGGTTTCACTTCATTTTGACCTATATGGGTAAATAGAAAAAGAGCTGGAAATCAAACAGTGTTTGTGCTAGCTGCTTGAAACTTCACACACTCAATCAGTTCTCTGTGAGCACTCTCTGGTTTCTTCCTTGTGAAAGTATCTCAAAGCTAAAACATATAAAAACAACTCTATCTGAAGGCATTTTAGGAGACAACAGGAAAATATGCATGTACTGAACTACCTCCCCCAATCATTTGGTCAGGTGTCTTTGATACTGCACAGGATTCATCTGTTAGCTTGCCCCAATAGGCTTCACAACTTTGAGACTTTTATGATCAAATTTTCTCTAAACAGGTTAGGATTAGGCTTATGGTTAGAGTTAGGGCTAAGTTTAGAGCTAGTTTTAGGGTTAGAGTTAGTTTTGTTCAATTTTTTTTTTTTGATACTTGGAAGGATTCATCTTTAACTAGTCTTACTATGTTCAGCAGGTTTGGACCTTCTTGGTTCAATGCTTTGCTGTCAGGAACATTTTGTATTTTAAGGTTTCACTTCAATTTGACCTACATGAGTAAATGGAATTGGAGCTGGAAATAAAACAAGGTTGGTGCTAGATGCTTGAAACTTCACACACTCAATCATTTTTCTGTGGGCACTCTCTGGTTTGTTCCTTGTGAATGTAGCCTGAAGAGTATGCATGCAAAGCAAGTTTATCCAAGAGCAATTTAGGAGAAAAGAGCAAAATATGAATATACTGAAATACCTCCCCCCAATTATTTGGTCATATTTATTTGATACTGTCCAGGATTCATCTGTTAGCTTACCCCACTGGGATCCCCAATTTTGGGATTCTATGATCATAGGTTCTCTAAAGAGCTAAGGCTTAGGGTTAGGGATAGAGTCAGATCTAGCATTAGAGTTACAGTTAGATTTGTTCAAATATATTTGATACTGTGCAGTATTAATCTTTTCCTTACCCTTGTTATGTTCCCCAGTTTTGAGAATTATCTCTTCACTTGTTCACTGTCAAGTACAATTTACATTTTAAGGGTTTATTTCATTTTGACCTTTATGGGTAAATAGAAATGGAGCTCAAAAATCAAACAGCATTGGCGCTAGCTGCTTGAAACTTCACACACTCAATCAGTTCTCTGTGGGGACTCTCTGATTTCTTCTTTGTGAAAGAATCCCAAAGCTGAAGCATGCAAAATCAACTTTATCCAAGAGCACTTTAGGAGACAACTGGAAAATATGCATGTACTGAACTACCTTCCCCAATCATTGGGTCAGAATTCTTTGATATTGCACATGATTTATGTGTTAGCTTTCCCCACTAGTCTCCTCAAATTTGAGACTTCTATGATCAAAGTTTCGCTAAACAGGTTAGGGTTAGTTATAGGGTTATGATTGGGGCTAGTGTTAGAGCGAATGTTAGGGTTAGAGTTAGAGTTGTTCAAATTTCTTTGATACTGGGCAGAATTCATCTTTTACCTAGTCTTATATGTTCGCCAGTTTTGGGCCTTCTTGATTAAAGATTCACTGTCAGGAACAGTTTGTATTTTAAGGTTTCACTTCATTTGAACCTATATGGGAAAATGGAAATGAAGCTGGAAATAAATAAAAAAAATGTTGGTGCTAGCTGCTTGAAACTTCACACCCTCAATCAGTTCTCTGTGGGAACTCTATGGTTTCTACCTTGTGAAAGTATACCTAAGCAGAAGCATTCAAAAACAACTTTATAGAGCACTTTAGGAGAAAACAGGGAAATATGCATGTCCTGAACTCCCTCCCCAATTATTTGGTCAGATTTGTTTGATACTGTGCAGGATTCATCTGTTAGCTTGCTGTACTGGGATTCCCAAGTTTGGGACTTGTATGATCAAAGCTCTATAAACAGAATAGGTTTAGATTTAGGGTTAGGGTTAGGACTAGGTTTAGAACTAATGTTAGGGTTAGAGTTAATTTTGTTCAAATTTCTTTGATACTGTACAGGATTTCTCTTTTACATAGCCTTATTATGTTACCCTGTTTGGGGCCTTCTAGGTTCAATTATTCACTGTCAGAAACAGTTTGTATTTTAAAGTTATCTTTGGGTACTCTCTGGTTTCTTCCTAGTGAAAGTGTTCCAAAGCTGTGGCATGCAAAATAACATTATCCAAGAGCACTTCAGGATAAAAAACAGGGAAATAGACATGTAGTGAAACACTGCCCACAATTATCTTGAAAGAATTTTTTGATACTGGGCAGTATTCATATGTTAGATTGCCTAATCATTTAGTTAGATTTCTATGATACCCCCCTCTTCTATTTGTCTATGATCAAATGTTCTCTAAACAGGTTAGGGTTAGTGTTAGGGTCAGGTTTAGGGTTAGGTTTAGAACTAGTGTTAGGGTTAGAGTTAGTTTTGCTCAAATTTCTTTTATACCAGACAGAATTCATATTTTACCTAACCTTACTATATTCCCCAGGTTTGGTCCTTCTCAGTTCAAGGTTTGCTGTCAGGAACAATCTGTGTTTTGAGGTTTCACTTCATTTTGTCCTATATGGGTAATTGGAAATGCAGCCGGATAACAAACAGGGTTGGTGTTAGCTGCTGAAAATTTCATACACTCAATCAGCTCGCTGTGGGCACTGTCTGGTTTGTGCCTTGTGAATGTAGTCTTACACTGAAGCTTGCAAAGCATAGGTTTAGAGTTTGGGTGATGTTTAGAGCTTCGGTTAGTGTTAGGGTCAGAGTCAGGGTCAGGGTGTGTTTTAGGGTTAGGGTTAGGACTTAAATTAGGGCTAAAGTTAGGGCTAGGTGTAGTGTTAGGGTTTGGTTTAAGTTTAGGGTTAGGGATAGGGCTATTGCTTGCTTTTGTTTTAGGGCTAGGGCTAGGGTTAGTGCTAGATTTTGGAATAGTGTTAGGGTTAAGGTTAGTGTTAGAGTGAGGTTTAGGCTTAGGGTTAGGGTTAGATTTAGAGTTAGGGTTAGATCTAGGGTTAGAGCTAGGGCTAGGATTAGGGCTAGGGTTAGGGTTATGGTAAGGAATAGGTTTAGAACTAGGGATATGGCTAGTAGGAGAGTTAGAGTTAGTCTGAGAACTAGGCTTAGGGTCAAGGTTAGGGTTAAGATTAAATTAGGGCTAGGATTAGGGCTATGGTTAGTGTTAGGGTTAGGTCTAGGTGTAGGGCTAGGGTTAGGATTAGAATTGGGGTTAGGGTTAAGTTTAGGGGAATTTTGGTGCTTTTACCTATCTTGAAAACTAGGTGAGAGTTAGAATTAGGATTAGGGCTAAGTTTAAGGTTTGGGTTAGGATTAAGTCTAGGTATAAGGCTAGGATGAGGGTTAGGGTTAATGTCAGTTCTAGGGTTACAGTTAGGGATAGTTTTAAGGTTATGGTTAGGTTTAGGGTTATAGTTAGGTTTATGGTAAGGGATGAGATTATAGGTAGGTTTAAGGCCAGGGCAAGTGTTAGAATTAGGCTTAGAGCTCGGATTATGATTTGGATTAGGATTAAGGCTAGGTTTAGGATTAGGGCTAGGGCCAATTTCAGGCCTAACATTATGGTTAAAGATAGTTTTAGGGTTAGGTTTATGAGTTAGAATTTGAGCTAGGGTTAGGGCTAATACGATGTAAGGGCCAGGTTTAGAGCTAGGGGTATTATTAGGATTAAGGTTTACATTTTATTTAGATTAAAGTTTAGGGTTAGGACTTGAATTAGCGTTAGGGTTATGTTTAGGATTAGGGTAATGGTTAGGGCTAGGTTTAGGTTTCAGTTAAGATTTAGTGTAATGGATGGGTTAAGGTTTAGTAATAGGGTTAGAATTAGCATTAGGGTTAGGGTTATGTTTAGTGTAATGGACAGGTTTAGAGCTAGAGTTAGGGCTAGGTTATGGTTTGGATTAAGTCAGGATTAGGTTTAGGTTTAGGGATAGGGTAGGGTTTGGTTTAGGGTAAGTGTTAGGTTTAGGGTAAATGTTTGGGTTAGGGCTAGGGTTAAGGTTAAGTTAGGGTAAGGGTTAGTGTTTGAGCTAGGGTTAGAGCTTGGGTGAGGGTTAGGTTTCATTTATGTCTAGGGTTATGTTGATGGTTAGGGTTAGGTTTATGGCTAATGTTTTCATTAGGGTTAGGGTTAGGGTAATGGATAATGTTAGATTTAAGGTTTGGGTTAGGGTTAGGGTATGGGTTAGGACTAGTGTTAGAATTAGGTTTACTGTAATCCTTAATGTTTCAGCTAGGGTTAGAGTTATGGCGATGGTTAGGTTTAGGGTTAGGTCTAGGGTTACGTTTATGATTAGGGTTAGGTTTAGTGTTAGGTGTAGGGTTATAATTAGGGTTAGGTTTAGGGTACTGGATAGGGTTAGAGCTAAAGTTCAGGCTAGGATTAAGGTCAGGATTAGAGCTAGGGTTAGGTTTAGGGTTTTGGATAGGTCTAGGGTTATGTTTAGGGTAAGGGTTAGACTTTGAGCTAGGATTAGGTCAAAGGCAAGGTTTAGATTTAGAGTTAGGGATAGGAGTAGGGTTAGGGTTATGTTTAGGGCTAAGTTTAGGCCTAGGATTAGGGTTAGGTTTTGTGTTATGTTTAGGGCTATGGTTAGGACAATGTGTAATGTAAAAGCTAGGGTTATGTTTAGAGCTAGTTTTAGGGTTAGGGTTATGGCTAGGTCTAGTGTTGGATCTAGATTTTGGGTTAGGGTCATGTTTAGAGCTGGGTTTAGTGTTAAGCTTGGGGTCTGTGTTCGGGTTTGTGTTAGGGTTAGAGCCAGATATAGGACTAACATTAGGTCCAGTGGTAGGGTTAGTGTTTGGTTTAGGTTAAGGTTTATTGTTAGAGCTATGGCTAGGTTTTTGTTTTAGGTCTAGGGCTAGAGGTATAGCTATATTTAGAATTAACTTTGGGTCTAGGTATAGTGTTAGGTTTAGGTATAGATATATGTTTACTGGTAGGGCTAGTGTTAGGGTTTGGTTTAGGGTTAGGGTCAGGTTTAGACCTAGGGTTATTGTTAGGGTCAGGATTAGGTTTAGAGCTAGAACGAGGGCTATGTTTAGGACTAGTAAAACGTTAGAATTTAAGTTAGGCTAAGGATTAGGTTTAGAAGTAGGGTTAGCATTTGGGTTAAGTTTTTACTTAGGATAAGAGAAAGGGTTAGAGCTAGGGTTAGGGCTAAGGTTAGGGTTAGGGTTAGGGCTAGTGTTAGGGTTAACAGTAGGTTTAAAGCTAGGGTTAGGGCTCAGATTAGGGGTATAATTTATGTTAGGGTTAGGGATAGGGTTAGAACAATGACTAATGTATGAATTAGGGTTATGATTAAGGCTAGTTCTAGGCTTATGGTTAAGGCTATGTCTAGTGTTAGGGTTAATTTAAGGTTAGGGTGATTTTTAGCGCTAGAATTAGTGTTAGGGTCAGTGTCAAGGTCAGGGTTATTATTGGAGTGAGGGTTAGGGCTAGGTGTAAGGTTAGGGTTTGATTTAGGTTAAGGGTTAGATTTAGGGCTATGGCTTAGTTTTATTTTATGCCTAGGGCTAGAGGTAGGGCAAGTGTTAAGATTAGCGTTATGGTTAGGGCTAGTGTTTTGGTTTAGTTTCACTTATGGTTACAGTTAAATTTGAGTTAGGTTTAGATTTAAAGGTAGTTTTAGATCTAGGCTAAGGTCTAGGGCTAAGAATAGAACTAGGTCTAGGTCTAGGGTGAGGGTTAGGGTTAGTCTTTTGGCTAGGGTTAGGGTTAGGATAGGACTAAATTAGGCCTAGGACTAGCGCTAGGCTTAGTTTTAGTGTTAGGCCTAGGGTTAGGGCTAGGGTTAGGGTTAGGTTTAAGGTTATGGTTAGATTTAGGGTTATAGTTAGGTTTACGGTAAGGGGTAAGGTTATAGGTAGGTTTAGGGCTAGGGCAAGTGTTAGAATTAGGCTTAGAGCTCCGGATTATGATTTGGATTAGGATTAAGGCTAGCTTTAGGATTAGGGCTAGGGCCAATTTCAGGTCTAGCATTATGGTTAAAGGTAGTTTTAGGGTTAGGTTTATGGCTACGTCTAGTGTAAGTGTTAGGTTTAGGGTTAGGGTCAGGTTTAGGTCTAGGTCGCAATTAGTGTTTGGGATAGGTTAAAGTTTAAAGTTAGAGCTTGAATTAGCATTAGGGTTAGTGTTAGGGTAATGATAGGTTTAGGTTTAGGTTTTAGGTTATGTTTAGCGTAATGGATAGGGTTAGAGCTAGGTTTAGTGCTAGGGTTATGGTTATGATTAGTGCTAGTGTTAGGGTTAGGGTTAGGGATAGGGTTAAAGCTTGGGTTAGGGCTTGGATTAGGGCTAGATTTTGGGTTAAGTTAGGGATAGGTTTAGGGTTATGGCTAATTTAAGTATCAGTGTTATAATTAAGGCTAGTTTTAGGGTTAGGGTTAGGGCTAGGTCTAGTGTTAGGTTTAGGTTTAGAGTCAGAGTGATGTTTAGAACTAGGTTTAGTGTTAGAGTCAGAGTCAGGTTCAGGGTTACTTTTAGGATTCAGCTTAAAACTTGAATTAGGGCTAGTGTTAGGGGCTAGGTGTAGGGTTAAGGTTTGGCTTAGGTTAAGGGTAAGGTTTAGGGCTATGGCTTGGTTTTGTATTAGGGCTAGGGCTAGAGTTAGGGCTAACTTTAGGATTAGCATTAGGGCTAGGGTTAGTGACGGTGTTAGGTTTAGTTTTAGGCTTAGGCTTAGGGTTAGATTTAGAATTAAGTTGGATCTAGGGTTAGGGCTAGGGCTAAGGAAAGGGCTAGGGTTAGGGCAAGGATTAGAGTTCTGGTAAGGGATAGGGTTAGAACTAGGTTTAGGGTTAGGGTGAGAGTTAGACTTAATTTTAGGGCTAGGGTTAGGGTTAGGGTTAGGGATATGTCTAAATTAGGGCTATGAATAGGGCTAGGGTTAGTGTTAGGTTTAGGCCTAGGGCTAGGGTTAGGGTTATGATTAAGGCTATGTTCAGGGCTAAAATAAGGGCTAGAATTTGTGTTAGGGATAGGGCCAAGATTATAGCTAAGGCTAATGTCAGGCCTAGGGTTACTGTTAGGGATAGTTTTAGGGTTAGGTTTATGGCTAGGTCTAGTGTAAGGGTTAGGTTTAGAGTAAAAGTCAGGTTTAGAGCTAGGGGAATTATTAGTGTCAGGGACAGATTAAGTTTTGGTTTAGGTTTGAGTTTATGGCTAGAGCTCGATTTAGCATTAGGGTTAGGGTTAGGGTAATGATAGGGTAGGTTTAGGGTTCAGGTTAGGTTTAGGGTAATTGACATGGTTGGGGTTAATGATAGGGTTAGGCCTAGGGTTAGCAGTAGGGTAAGGTTTATGTTTAAGTTAATGGATACAGTTAGAATTAAATTTAGGGCTAGGGTTATGGTTAGTATTAGGCCTTGTGTTAGATTTAGGCTTAGGCTTAGCATTAGGCTAAGGGTTATGGTTAGGGTAATGGATACAGTTAGAGATAAGTTTAGGGCTAGAGTTATGGTTAGGATTAGGTCTTGAGTTAGAGTTATGGTGAGGGTTAGAACTAGGGTTAGGGTTAGGGTTATGTTTATGTTTAGTATAAGGGTTAGATTCTGAGCTATGGTTAGGGCTAGGGCAAGGGTTAGGTCTAGGGTTAGGATTACAGTAGGTTTAGGGTTAGGGTTAGTGTTCGTGTTAGGGCTTGGGTTATCATTATGGTTATGGTTAGGGTTAGGGTAATGGATATGGTTAGATGTAGGTTTAGGTGTAGGATTAGGGTTAGATTTAGGTTTAGGGTTAGGGCTATGATTATGTTTAGGTTTTTGGTAAGGGTTAGGATTTTAGCTACAGTTAGGGCTGTAGCAAGTGTTAGGTTTAGGGTTAGGTCTAGAGTTATTTTTTCTGATTCGAGTTAGGGTTATACTTAGGGTTAATGCTAGGGTTACCAATAGGGTTAGAGTTAGAGTAATGGGTAGGTTTAGAACTAGGGTTAAGGCTAGGGTTAAAGTTAAGTTTTGGGCTAGGTTTAGGTTTAGTGTTAGGGATAAGTCTAGTTTTATGTTTAGGGTAAGGTTAGGCTTTGAGGTAGGGTTAGGACTAAGGCAAGAGGTAGGATTAGAGTTAGGGCTAGGGTTAGTGTTAGGGTTATGCTTTTGGCTAGGTTTAGGCCTAGGTTTAGCTCTAGGTTTTGTGTTAGGTTTAGGCCTAGGGTTAGAGCTATGGGTAATGTAAGAGCTAGGGTTATGATTAGGGCTAGTTTTAGGGTTAAGGGTATGGCTAGGTCTAGTGTTAGGTTTAGTTTTCAGAAAGGGTCAGGATTAGAGGTAGGTTTAGTGTTAAATGCAGGGTCAGTGTTCCAATGCAGGGTCAGTGTTCCGGTTAAAATTAGAGTTAAGGATAAAGCCAGAATTAGGACTAGGTTTAGGTCTAGGGATATGGTTAGGGTTTGTGTTAGGGTTAGTGTTTGTGTTAGGGTTAGTGTTTGTGTTAGTTATTATTAGGGTTAGGGCTAGGTCGTTGTTTAAGTCTAGCTCTAGAGTTATGCCTAGATTTAGGATTAGTTTCAGGTCTAGGGCTAGTAGTAGGGTTAGGTTTAGGTATAAAGTTACTGGTAGGGTTAGTGTTAGGGTTCAGTCTAGGGTTAGGGTCAGGTTTAGACCTAGGGTTTGTGTTAGGGTGAGAATAAGGTTCTGGGTTAGGGTTAGCATTTAGTATATGATTAGTGCTAGAATGAGGGCTAGGGTTAGAAGTGTTAATAGGGTTAGGGTTTTGGTTAGAATAAGAATTAGGGATAGGTCTAGGGTTACCATTAGGGTTAGGGTTTCACTTAGGTTAAGGGATAGCATTACAGCTAGGTTTAGGGTTATGGTTAGGTTTAGAGTTAGGGTTAAAGCTAGATTTAGGGCTCAAATTAGGGCTAGTTTTTGTGTTAGGGTTAGGTCTAGGGTTAGGGATATGGCTAATGTAAGAACTAGGGTTACAATTAGGGTTAGTTTTAGGGTTAAAATTAGAGGTTAAGTCTACTGTTAGGGATAGGTTTAAGGTTAGGTGATATTTAGAGCTAGGATTAGTGTTATTATAGGAGTCAGGGTCAGAGTTAATTTTAGGGTTAGGGTTAGGACTCTAATTAGGCCTAGGGTTACTATTAGAGTTCGATTTAAGGTTAAGATGGTGTTTAGAGCCAGGGTGAGTGTTAAGATATGAGTCAGGATCAGCGTTAGTTTTAAGTTGAGGGCTAGGACTCAATGTATGGCTAGGGTTCACTCTAGGTGTAGTGTTACAGTTTGGTTTATGTTAAGCTTTTGGGTTAGGGCTATTGCTCACATTGTTTTAATGCTAGGGGTAGGGGTAGGATAGTTTTATATTAGGGTTAGTGTTAGGGCTAGTGTTAGTGTTAGGCTTAGGCTTAGTGTTAGGGTTAGATTTAGAGTTAGGGTTAGATCTAGGGTTAGGTCTAGGAATAAGGATAGGGCTAAGGTTAGGGCTAGAGTTATGGTTACAATAAGGGATAGGGTTAGAACAAGGGATAGGGCTAAAGCAAGTGATAGAATTAGTCTAAGGGCTAGGGTTAGGATTATGGCTAATGTAAGTACTAGAGTTATGATTAGGGCTAGTTTTAGGGTTGTGGTTAGGCCTAGGTTAAGTGTTAGGTTTAGGGTTAGAGTGATGTTTAGAGCTAGGGGTAATGTTAGGGTCAGAGTCATGTTCAGGGTTAGTTTTAGGGTTTGGCTTAAAACTCGAATTACAGCTATGTTTAGGTCTAGGTGTAAGATTAGGGTTTGGTTTTCGTTAAGGGTTATGGTTAGGGCTAGGTCTTGGTTTTGTTTTAGGGCTTGGGGTAGGGTTAAGGCTAGTTTTAGGATTTGTTTAGGGTAAGGGATAGTGCTAGGTTTAGGTTTAGGCTTAGGGTTAGGGTTAGATCTATGGTTAGAGCTGGGGTTAAGGATATGGCTAGGGTTAGAGCTAGGGTTATGGCTAGGGTTAGGGTTCTGGTTAGGAAATAGGGTTAGAACTAGATATAGGGCTAACGTGAAAGTTAGAGTTAGTCTTAGGGGTAGGATTAGGGCTAAGGTTAGGGATGGGGCTAAATTAGGGCTAAGATAAGGGCTAGGTTATAATTAGGGTAAGGCCTTGGGTTAGGATTAGGGTTATGATTAAGACTAGGTTTAGGACTAGGGTAAGGGCTGAGGTTTTTGTTAGGGTTAGAGCTAGGTTTATGGATAGGGCTAATGCCAAGTATAGTTTTATGGTTAGGAATGATTTTATGGTTAGGTTTGTGGCCAGGTCTAGTGTAAAGGTGAAGTTTACCATAAGGGTCAGGTCTAGCGTTAGGGGAGTAATTAGGGTCAGAATCAGGGTTAGAGTTTGGTTTAAGTTAGTGTTTAGGGTTAGGGCTCAAATTAGTACTGGAGTTAGAGTTAGAGTAATGATAGGGTTAGGATTAGGGTTCAGGTTAGGTTTAGGGTTATTGATAGGTTTATGATTAGCAATAGTGTTATGGTTAGGCTTAGGGTAGCATTACAGTAAGGGTTATGGTTAAGATAATGGATAGTGTTAGAACTATGTTTAGGGCTAGGGTTATGGTTAGGAATTGTGTTTATGTTTAGAGTTAGGGTTAGGGTTGGAACTAGAGTTAGGGTTATGGTTATATTTAGCATAAGGGTTAGGTTTTGTCCTAGGGTCAGGGCCAGGGCGGGGGTTAGGTTTAGAATTAGGTCTTGGAATAAGATTGTTATAGGATTATAGTTAGGGTTAGAATTAGGGCTAGGGTTATCATTAGGGTTATGGTTATGGTTAAGGTAATGGATACAGTAAGATGTAGGTTTAGGTTTACGGTTAGGGTTAGATTTAGGTTTAGGATAGGGTTAGGGCTATGTTAAGTTTAGGTTTATGGTAAGGGTTAGAGTTTGAGCTAGGGTTAGGGCTATGGCAAGTGTGAGGCTTAGGGTTAGGTCTAGAATTAGTTTTCTGGTTAGGTTTAGGGTTAGGGTTAGGCCTAGGGTTATCCATAGGGTTAGGGTTAGAGTTAGGGTAATGGGTAGGCTTAGAGCTAGGTTTAGGGCTAGGGTTAAGGTTAGGATTAGGGCTAGGGTTAGGGTTAGATTTAGGGATAGGTCTAGGTTTATGTTTAGGGTAAGGGTTAGGCTTTGAGCTAGGGTTAGGACTAAGGCGAGGTTTAGGTTAGGTTTAGGTCTAGGGTTAGGTTAGAATTAGATAACTCTAGCCCTAAATCCTAAATCTAGCGATAACTCTAGTTACACTGAAGGCTAGGTTTAAGCCTAGGGTTAGCTCTATATTTTTTGTTAGGTTTAGGCCTAGACTTAGGGCTATGGGAAATGTAAGAGCTAGGGTTATGATTAGGGCTAGTTTTAAGGTTAGGTTTATGGCTAGGTCTAGTGTTAGAATATTTAGGTTTTCAGTTAGGGTCAGGTTTACAGGTAGGTTTAGTGATAAAGACATGGTCAATGTTCGGGTTAGAGTTAGAGTTAGGGTTACAGCCGGAATTATGACCTGGTTTAGGTTTAGGGTTAGTGTTTGCATTAGGTTAAGGGTTATTGTTAGGGCTAGGGCTAGGATTTTTTATGTCTAGGCTAGAATTAAGGCTAGATTTAAGATTAGATTTAGGTCTAGGGGTAGTGGTAGGGTTAGATTTGGGTATAAGGTAGTGGTAGGTTTTGATCTAGGTTTAGGGTCAGGTTTAGACCTAGGGTTGGTTTTAGGGTCAGAATAAGGGTCAGGGTTAGCATTAGGGTTTGGGATAGGGTTAGAACTAGAAAAAGGGCTAGGGCTAGGACTATTAATAATGTTAGGATTTTGGTTAGCCTTAGAATTAGGGATAGGTCTAGGGTTACCCTTAGGGTTAGGATTTCACTTAGGGTAAGAGATAGGGTTAGAGCTAGGGTTAGGACTAGAGTTGGGGTCAGGGTTAGGGTTAAATCTCGGTTTAGGGCTCGGATTAGGGCTAGTTTTTGTTTTAGGGTTAGGGCTAGGGTAAGGGCAATGGCTAATGTAAGAACTGGGGTTACAATTGGGGTTAGGGGTAGGGGTAGGTCTAGTGTTAGGGATAGGTTTAAGATTAGGGTGATATTTATAGCTAGGGTTATTGTTGGGATATGAGGCAGGGTCAGGGTTAGGTTTAGGGTTAAGTTTAGGATTCAAATAAGGGCTAGGCTTAATGTTGGGGTTTGGTTTAAGTTGAGGGTGGTGTTTAGAGCTAGTGTGAGTGATAGGATATGAGTCAGGGTCAGGGTTAGTTTTAAGGTTAGGGTTAGGACTCGAATTAGCGCTAAAGTTAGGTCTAGGTGTAATTGTTAGGGTTTGGAATAAGTTAAGCTTTAGGGTTAGAGATATTGCTTTGTTTTGTTTTAGTCCTAGGTTTAGGGTTAGGGCTATTTTTATGATTAGTGTTATGGTTAGGACTAGTGTTAGTGTTAGGCTTAGACTTAGGGTTAGGGTTAGATTTAGGGTTAGGGCTGGAAATAAGAGTAGGAAAATGCTTAGGGTTATAGTAAGGGATAGGGTTAAAACTAGGAAAAGGGCTAGGGTTTAAACTAGGAATAGGGCTAGGGTGAGAGTTAGAGTTAGTCTTTGGGCTAGGGTTATGGTTAGTGTTTAGGAATAGGGATAAATTAGGGCTAGAATTATGGCTAGGTTTAGTGTTCAACTTAGGCCTAGCATTAGGGTTAGGTTTAGGGTAAAGTTTAGGGTAACGGATGGCATTATACATAGGTTTAGAGGTAGGGTGAGGGTTAGAATTAGGATCAGGGCTAGGGTTAGGTTTAGGGTTATGATTAAGGCTAGGTTTAGAACTAGGATGAGTGCTAGGGTTTGTTGTAGGATTAGGTCTAGAATTAGAGCTAGGGCTAATGTCTGGTCTAGTGTTACAATTAGGGGTAGATTTAGGGTTAGGTTTATGGCTAGGTCTAGTTTCAGGGTTAGGTTTAGGGTAAGAATCAGGTTTAGAGTTAGGTGTATTTTTAGGGTCAGGGTCAGAGTTAGGGTTTGTTTTAGGTTAACGTTTAGGGATAGGGCTCAAATGAGCATTAGGGTTAGGGTTAGGGTTAGGTTAATGGATAGGGTTAGGTTTAGGGTTCAGGGTAGGTTTAGGGTAATGGAGAGGTTGAGGGTTAGTGATAGAGTCAGGGCTAGGGCTAGGGTTAGTATTACGATTACAGTTATCATAGGGTAATGTATAGAATTAGAGCTAGGGATAGGGGTAGGGTTATGGTTAGGATTAGGGTTAGAGTTAGGGTTAGGGTTTTGTTTAGGGCTACTAACCCTAGCTTAGGGTAGGGTTAGGATTAGGTTTAAGTTTAGGATAGGTTAGTTTTTGAGCTAGGTTTAGGTATAGGGCGAGGGTTAGGTTTAGTGTAAGGTCTAGGTTTAGGGTTATGTTTATAGTCAGGGTGGGTTTAGGGTTAAGGCTAGGGTTTTTATGAGGGTTAAGTAAAGGTTTAGGGTAATAGATTGGATTAGATGTAAGATTAGGTGTAGGGGTATGGTTAGATTTAGGGTTAAGTTTATGTTTAGGGCTAGGATTACTGTTGGGTTTAGAGTAAGGTTTAGGGTTTTAGTTAAGATTAGGGCTATGGCAAGGTTTAGTTTAGGGTTAAGACTAGGGTTATATTTATGATTTGATTTACAATTACGGTTAGGGCTAGGGTTATCATTATGGTTAGCTTTAGAGTTAGGATAATGGCTAGGGTTAGGACTAGGGTTAGGAATAGAGCTAGGATTATGTTTAGTCTAAGGGTTAGGTTTTGTGCTAGGGTTAGGAGTAAAATGAGCATTAGGGTTAGGGCTAGGTGAGAGTTAGGTCTAGGGTTTGGTGAGGGTCATGTTTAGGGTTGGCTTAGGCCTCAGATTAGGGCTAGGTTTTGTGTTAGGTTTAGGCCTAGGGTTAGTTCTATGGGTAATGTTATACCTATGGTTCTAATCTACACCTAACAATAGACTAGGCTTTGTCTAGTGTTAGGTTTAGATTTTGGTTTAGGCTCAGATTTAGTGATAGGTTTAGTGCTAGTGTCAGGGTCAGTGTTCAGGTTAGAGTTAGGATTAGGGTGAAAGCCAGAATAAGGAGTAAGGTTAAGTCTAGGGGTAGGGTTAGTGTTTGGTTTAGGTTAAGGGTTATTGTTAGGTATAGGACTAGGTTTTTCTTTATGTTTGGGCTAGAATTATCACTAGATTTAGGATCAGGTTTAGGTCTAGGGCTAGTATAAGGGTTAAGTTTAGGTATAAGTTTACTGGTAGGGCTAGTTTCAGGGTTCAGTTTAGGGTTAGGCTCAGGTTTACACCTATAATTAATGTTAGGGTCAGAATAAGAGTGAAGCTTAGGGTTAAGTTTTGGGTTAGGGTTAGAGCTAGAATGAGGGCTAGGATTAGGAGTAGAAATTGGGTTAGTGTTTGAGTTAGGCTAAAGATTAGGACTAAGACTAGGGTTAGCATTATGGGATAGGGTTAGGCTTAGGGAAAGGGATAGGGTTAGAGCTAGGGTTAGGGCTAGGGTTAGGGTTAGCTTTATGGCTATTGTAAGGGTTAGGGTTAAATCTAGTATTAGGGCTAGGTTTAGGCCTATTTTGTGTTAGGGTTAGGGCTACGATTAATTAAGAACTAGGGGTATTATTAGGGTTAGTTTTAGGGTTAGGGTTTGGGCAAGGTCTATTGTTAGCATTAGCTTTAGGGTTAGGGTGATATTTTAGAGCTAGGTTAGTGTTTGGATATGAGTCAGGGTCATTGTTAGTTTTAGGCCTAGAACTCAAATTAGATCTAGGGTTATGGCTAGTTGTAAGGTAAGGGTTTGGTTTAGGTTAAGATTTACAGTTAGGGCAATGGCTCGGTTTTGTTTTATGGCTAAGGCTAGGGTTAGGGCTAATTTTTAAATAAGCAATAGTGTTAGGACTAGTGGTAGAGTGAGGTTTAGGTTTAAAGTTAGAGTTAGACATAGAGTTATGGTTACATCTAGGGTTAGGGCTAAGGTTACGGCTAGTGTTATGGTTATGGTAACAAATAGGGTTAGTAATAGAAAAGGGGGTAGGCAAGAGTTAGAGTTAGTATTAGGCTTAGGGTTAGGAGTAGGGTTAGGGTAGGGCTGAATTAGGGCTAAGATTAGCACTAGGGTGAGTGTTAGATTTAGGCCTATGGTTTGGGCTAGGGTTAAGGTTATTATTAGGATGAGGGTTAGTTTTAGGGGAAGAGATGGGGTTATAGCTAGATTCAGGGCTAGAGTGAGTGTTAAAATTAGGGATAGGGCTAGTATGAGGGTTTGGGTTAGGATTAAGGGTAGATTTAGGGATAGGATGAGGGCTAGGGTTTGTGTTAGATTTAGGGCCAGGATTAGGGCTAGGGCTAATGTCAGGTCTAGAGTTATGCTTAGGTATAGTTTTAGGGTTAGGTTGTGGCTAGGTCTAGCATAAGGGTTAAGTTTAGGGTAAGGGTCAGGTTTACAGCTAGGTGTATTTTAAGGGTCAGAGTCCAGGTTAGGGTTTGGTTTAGGTTAAGGTTTAGAGTTAGGGCTCAAATTATTATTAGGGTTAGGGTTAGGGTTAGAGTAATTGATAGGGTTAGGTCTAGGGTTCAAGTTAGCTTTAGAGTAATGTATATGGTTAGTGTTAGCGATAGGGTTACAGTTAGACCCAGGGTTCACTTTGGGTTAGGCTTATTTTCAGGGTATTGGATAGGGTTAGTGCTAGTGTTAGGGCTAGTGTTAAGGTTAGGATTAGGGCTAAGGTTAGGGTTAGGCCTAGGGTTAGTGTTAGGATTATGTTTAGGGTAAATGTTAGGATTTCAGCTAGGGTTAGAGCTAGGGTGAGGGTTAAGGTTAGAGTCAGGGCTATGGTTAGGGTTAGGGTTAGGGTTACACTTAGGGTTAGCATTAGGGTTAGGAGTATGTTTAAGGGAATGGATAGAGTTAGAGATAGGGTTTGGGCTATGGTTACAATTAGGATTAGGGCTAGGGTTAGGCTTAGGGTTAGAGCTAGGGTTATGTTTAGGGTAAGGGTTAGAGTTTGAGCTAGTGTTATGACTAGGGCAAGCATTAGGGTAAGGGTTAGTGCTAGGGTTAGGGTTAGGGTTACACTTAGGGCTAGGTTAAGGACTAGGATTAGGGCTAGGTTTTGTGTGAGGTTTATGGCTAGTGTTAGGGCTATGTGTAATGCAAGAGCTAGGGTTTGATTATGGCTAGTTTTAGGGTTAGGGTTATGAATAGGTCAAGTGTTAGGGTTAGGTTTAGGGTAAGATAAGGTTTAGAGCTAGGGTTTGTGTTATAGTAAGGGTCAGTATTCAGGTTAGCATTGGGTTTAGGGTTAGGGCCAGAATTAGAACTAGGGTTAGGTCAAGGGGTAGGGTTAGTCTTTGCCTTATGTTCATGGTTATTGTTAGGGCTAGAGCTAGGTTTTGTTTAGAGCTAGGGCTAGATTTATGGCTATATTTAGGATTAAGTTTAGTTCTAGTGCTAGTGTTATGGTTAGGTTTAGGTATAGGTTTACCGGTAGGGATAGTGTTAGGGTTTGGTTTAGGGTTAGTTTCAGGTTTAGACCTAGGGTTAGAGTTAGGGCTAGTTTTCAAATCAGCATTAGGTTAGGGCTAATGTTAGGGTGAGGATTAGGTTTAGGGTTAGGGTTAGATTTAGAGTCAGGGTTAGATCTAGGTTTAGGCCTAAGGCTAAGTTTAGGGCTATGTTTGGGATAGAGTTAGGGCTAGGCTTTGGGTTATGGTAAGGGATATGGTTAGAACCAGGAATAAGTCTATGCTGACAGAGTTAGTCTTCGGGCTAGGGATAAGGTAAGGTTTAGGATTAAGGCTAAATTAGGGCTAGGATTTGAGCCAGGGATAGTATTAGGGTTAGGCCTTGGTTTAGGGCTTGGGTTAGTGTTAGGGTAAGGTATGATGTTACAGCTAGGTTTAGAGCTAGGGCGAGGTTTAAATAGAGGGTTAGGGCTGGTGTTTGGGTTGTGGTTAGGATTAAGTTTAGGTTTAGGGCCAAGATTTGTGGTGAGCCGCTTCTGCCACCATTACAAGATGGCGCTGGCTCCCGCTGTGGTCTGTGACAAACAACTCCTTATTTGGGAGAGTTGGCGCATGACTTTTCATCACCCTATGAGAAAGCTCCACGTGGCTGCTTTGCATTGGGGCTTGAGATGCTTTATTAAGGCTGGGAGGGGCATCCTAAGGGGAGAAGAAGAACTGTCAGGGGCCTGAATAAACTGCTGAAAGAAGATTCCTGAGTGTTGCGTCTTCCTTGCGGGCAAGGGGCTGCGACAAAGATTAGTACTATGGGTTTTGTTAGGCTGAGGGCCAGCATTAGGGTAGGGCTAATGTCAAGTCTAGAGTTAGGGTAGGGATAGTTTTAGGGTTTCAGTTTATGGCTAGGTATAGTGTAAGTGTTATGTTGAGGGTTAGGGTCAGTTTTAGAGCTAGGGTTCTTATTAGGGTCAGGATTAGGGTTAGGGTTTGTTTAGGTTAAGGTTTAGGGTTAGGGCTCAAATTAGCGTTAGGGTTAGGTTTAGGGTTAGAGTAATGGATAGGGTTAGGTTTAGGTAATGGATTTGTTTAGGGTTATGGATACAGTTAGTGTTATCCTAGGGTTAGCATTAGGGTTAGGGTTATGTTTAGGGTAATGGATAGGATTAGAACTAAATTTAGGGCTAGAGTTATAGTTAGAATTAGGGCTGGGGTTAGGATTAGGGTTAAGGTCAGGGTTAGGGTTAAAGCTAAGGTTAGGCCTCAGAATAGGGCTAGATTTTACATTCAGTTATAGGGCTAGGGTTAGGGCTCCAGTGAATGTAAGATCTAGGGTTATGATTCGGGCTACTTTAGGGTTAGGGTTAGGGCTAGGTCTGGTGTTAGGATTAGGTTTAGGTTTAGGGTGATAATTTGAGATAGGATTAGTGTTAGAGTCAGAGTCAGGGTTAGTGTTAATTTTAGGGTTAGGGATAACACTCGAATTAGGGCTAGGGTTAAGGCTAGGTGTAGGGTTAGGTTTTGTATTAGGGTTAGGGCAAGAATTAGGGCTAGGGCTAATGTCAGGTCTAGGGTTACAATTAGGTTAGGGTTAGGATTAGGGCTACTGCTCGGTTTCATTTTTGGTCTAGGGCTTGGTTTAAGCATAGATTTAGGATTAGCAATACTGTTAGGGCTACTTTTAGGGTGAGGTTTAGGCTTAAGGTTAGGGTTAGATTTAGAGTTATGGTTAGATCTAAGGTTAGGGCTAGGACTAGGTTTAGGGCTAAGGAGAGGGCTAGTGTTAGGGTTATGGTTAAAGATAGGGTTAGTACTAGAAATAGGTCTAAGGCATGAGTTAGAGTTAGTTTAAGGGCTAAGGTTAGAGTTAGGGTTACTGTTAGCACTAAAATAGGGCTATGATTAGAGCTAGGGTTAGTATTAGAGTTATTCCTAGGGTTTGGGCTAGGGTTAGTGTTAGTGTTAGGTTTAGGGTTAGGTTTAGGGGAAGGAATGGGGTTATACCTAGGTTCAGAACTAGGGCGAGGGTTGAAATTACAGATTGTGCTAGGGTTAGGTTCGGAATAGGATTAAGGCTAGGTTTAGACCTAGGTTGAGGGCTAGGGTTTGTGTTAGGTTTCGGGCAAGAATTAGGTCTAGGGCTAATGTGAGTTCTAAGGATCCAGTTAGGAATAGTGTTAGGGTTTCTTTTATGGCTAGGTTTAGTGTAAGGGTTAGGTTTAGGGTAAGGGTAAGGTTTAGAGCTAGGTGTATTATTAGGGTCAGTGTCTTGTTTAGGGGTTGGTTTAGGTTATAGTTTAGGTTTAGGGCATGAATTAGTGTTAGGGTTAGGGTAATTGATAGGGTTAGGTTTAGTGTTCAGGTTAGGTTTAGATAATGGATAGGGTTAGTGTTATTGATAGGTTTAGGTTTAGGCCTACGGTTAGCATTTGGGTTAGGCTTATGTTTACGGTAATAGATAGTTTTAGTGCTATGGTTATGTTTCGGATTAGGGCTAGGGTTAGGGTTAGTCTATGGTTAGTGTTAGGTTAGGTTTAGGGTAAGTGTTAGAGTTTGAGCTATGGTTACAGCTATGGTGAGGGTTAGGATTAGTGTCAGGTCTAGATTTAGAGTCAGGGTTAATTTTAGGCTAGGGTTAGCATTAGCATTAGGGTTATGTTTAGGGTAATGGATAGAGTTAGAGCTAGGGTTTGGCCTTGGTTATGGTAGGATTAGGGCTAGGGTTAGGGTTAGGATTAGGGTTAGGGCTAGAGTTAAATTTAGAGTAAGGGTTAGGGTTTGAGCTAGGATTAGGGCTAGGGCGAGGGTTGGGTTTAGAGTTAGGGCTATGTTTATGGTTAGGGCTATGCTTAGGGTAGGTTTAGTGTGAGGTTCAGGGCTAGTGTTAGTGCTATGAGTAATGTTAGAGCTAGGGTTAGGGTTATGGCTAGGCCTAGTGTTAGGGTTATGGCTAAATTTTGGGTTAGCATAAAGTTTAGAGCTAGGGTTTGTGTTAGGGTAAGGGTTAGTGTTTTGGTTAGGGTTAGGTTTAAGATTAGGGACAGAATTAGGACTAGGTTTAGTTCTAGAGGTAGGATTAGTCTTTGGGTTAGGTTAAGGTTACTGTTAAGGCTAGGGCTAGGTTATTGTTTAGGGCTAATGCTAGAGTTATGGCTAGATTTAGGATTAGGTTTTTGTTTAGGTTGAATGTTAGGGTTAGGTATAGGTATAGGGTTACCCGTAGGGCTAGTGTTAGGGTTCCGTTTAGGGTTATGGTCAGGTTTAAACCTAGGAGTAGAGTTAGGGTCAGAATAAGTGTCAAGGTTAGTGTTAGTGCTTGGATTAGGGTTAGAGCTATAATGAGGCCTAGTGTTAGGATTAGTATTAGAGTTATTGTTTGGGGTAGGCTAACGATCAGGGTTATGACTAGGGTAGCAATACAGTGTGGGTTTGGCTTATGGTAAGGGATAGGGTTAGAGCTAGCATTAGGGTTAGTGTTAGTGTTAGGGTTAGGGATAGGGCTAGGGTTAGGGTTTGGGTTAGGATTAAAGCTGGGTTTAGGACTAGGACGAGGGTTTGTATTAGGGCTAGGGCTAGGATTAGGGCTAGGGCTAATTTCAGTTCTAAGTTTATTTTTAGGGTTAGTTTTAGGGTTAGGTTAGGACTAGGTCTAGTGTAAGGGTTAGGTTTAGGGTAAGAGTCAGTTTTAGAGCTAGGTGTATTATTAGGGTCAGAGTCCAGGTTAGGGTTTTGTTTAGGTTAAGGTTTAGGGTTAGGGCTTGAATTAGCGTTAGCGTTAGGGTTAGGGTTAGAGTAATGGATAGGGTTAGTCTACGGTTAAGGTTAGGCTTAGAGTAATGTATGTGGTTAGTGTTAGCAATAGGGTTAGGATTAGGCCTAGGGTTAGCATTTGGTTTAGGCTTATGGTCAGGGTAATGCATAGGGTTAGTGCTAGTGTTAGGGCTAGTGTTAAGGTTAGGATTATGGCTAGGGTTGATGGTTAGGCCTAGGGTTAGTGTCAGTTTAGGTTTAGGGTAAATGTTAGGGTTTGAGCTACAGTTAGGTCTAGGGTGAGGTTAAAGTTTAGAGTCAGAGCTACGATTAGGGCTGGGGTTAGGGTTACATCTAGGGTTAGCATTAGGATTAGGGTTATGTTTAAGGTAATGGATAGAGTTAGAGATAGGGTTTGGGCTATGGTTACAGTTAGGATTAAGGCTAGGGTTAGGCTAAGGGTTAGGGCTAGGTTTATGTTTAGGGTAAGGGTTAGAGATTGAGCTAGTGTTAATGCTAGGGTAAGCATTAGGGTTTAGATTAGGGCTAGGGCTAGGGTTAGTGTTATACTTAGGGCTAGGTTAAGGGCTAGGATTAGGGCTAGGTTTTGTGTGAGGTTTATGGCTAGTGTTAGGGCTATGTGTAATGTAAGAGCTAGGTTTTGGTTATGGGTAGTTTTAGGGTTAGGGTTATGGATAGGTCTAGTTTTAGGTTTAGGTTTTGGGTAAGACAAGGTTTAGAGATAGGATTTCTGTTACAGTAAGGTTAGCATTGGGTTTAGGGTTTGGGCCAGAATTAGAAATAGGATTAGGTCTAGGACTAGGGTTATTCTTTGTGTTAGGTTCATGGTTATTGTTAGGGCTAGGGCTAGGTTTTTGTTTAGGGCTGGGCTAGAGTTATGGCTATATTTAGGATTACATTTAGGTCTAGTTCTAGTGTTATGGTTAGGTATAGTTATAGTTTTACTGGTAGGGCTAGTGTTAGGGTTCAGTTTAGGGTTAAGGACAGGTTTAGACCTAGGGTTATTATTAGGGTCAGAATAAGGTTCAAAGTTATGGTTTGGGGTTGGGTTAGGTTTAGAGATAGAATTAGAGATAGGTTTAGGACTAGTAATAGATTTAGGGTTTGAGGTAGGCTAAATATTAGGATTACAACTAGGATTGCATTCGACTGAGGGTTTGGCTTAGGATAAGGGATAGGGTTAGAGGTAGGTTTAGGGTTAGAGTTAGGGTTAGGGAAAGGGTTAGGGTTAGGGTTAGATTTGAAGCTAGGTTTAGGGCTTGGATTAGGGCTAGGTTTTTTTCTTGGTGTTAGGGCTATGGCTACTGTAAGAACTGGCATTATGATTAGGGCTAGTTTTAGGGTTAGGGATAGGGCTAGGTCTAATGTTCAGGTTAGGTTTAGGTTTAGGGTGATGTTTATAGCTAGGTTAGTTTTAGGGTCAGAGTCAGGGTCAGTATTATTCGTAGGGTTTGGGTTAGGACTCAAATTAGGGCTAGGGTTAGCGCTAGGTGTAGTGTTCAGATTTGGTTTAGGTTAAGGATTAGGATTAGGGCTATGGCTCAGTTTTGTTTTAGGTCTAGGGCTTGTAATAGGGCTAGTTTTAGGATTAGCAATAGTGTTAGGGCTAGTGTTAGGGTGAGGTTTCAGCTTAGGTTTAGGGTTAAATTTAGAGTTATGGTTAGATCTAGGGTTAGGGCTAGGGCTTGGTTTAGGGCTAAATTTAGGGCTATGTAGGGTTACTGTTACAGATTATGTTAGTACTAGAAATAGGTCTATGGTGAGAGTTTGAATTAGTCCTATGGCTAGGGTTAGAGTTAGGGTTACTGCCGCAGTCTGGCTGGGCACAATTCAGGAGCCACTTGTCAAGCAGAAATGAACTTTATTTAGGACACACACACCACACCACACAAGCTCTTCAGGAATTCCCTCAGAGCCCAACTGCCACCACCAGCTTCCCACAAGCCTCTCAACACCCCCCCCCCGCATTCCTCCTGCACTTGAGGCTGATTGGCTGGGTCATGTGGGTGGAGCCAAAAAATGTTCCCCAATGAGCAGCTCCGTGGTCTGAAACGGCAGGGAAACAGCCCAATGAGCATCATCGCAGAGGAGCCAATCATCTGGCAGCTAGAAGTTTGCTGGGGCCGCTGTGGCTGTGAGCCAATCTTCAGCTGGCAGCTGGAAGTTTGCTGGGGCTGCTGTGAGCCAATCATCAACTGGCAGCTGGAAGTTTACTGGCAGCTGGAAGTTTGCTGGGGCCCCTTCGGCTGTGGCTCTCAACATCTCCCCCTCTCTGTTTAAACAACAAGCATGTGGCTTAGGGACTGTGCCTGCCTTAGGTTTTCCAATACTACATATGGTCCTTACCTGTCAAAAGATTAGCTGACCTTAAGGCGTCAGCCTCCTTTCTTGGGTTGGTACCATTGCAATTGTATCTTACCCGTCATTGACTACCGGTCCAGCATACAGCCACATCTGCGGATAGGTCTTTGTACCAGCAGGGTGGTGAGGTTCTTTACCTCATCTCTGTTGGCCCCCAAATTTTAGCTGAACAACCATCACAAGCAAAAGGGAGGAGGATACACCAAGCCAATTGACAGCTCCTTTTGGAAAAATTGTACCACTGATGACACCATCAGCAAAAATACCCCAACACTACCACAAGTCTCTGCACCAACAAATAGTTCACAATGCATACAAGTGAGTTAACAATGCATACAAGTGATACATAGCCCAGGCAAGTTCTACAAGCAGTTCAGTGATAACTATTGAAGAAGCTGCAGATTGGTTTTATCTTTGTCTTCACTGGCACTGGGATGAAGATAGGAATTCTGGCAATAATGGCTAAAGAAAAAATTATGTAACATTCCAGAGGAACAAAAAGAAAACAATTTTCTGAACAATTTACATTATCTTGAACAGAATTATTAAATATAATGAAAAGGAAATGTGAAAGTAAACAAACAGATCTGTTAACCTCCTTTTTTGTTCACATATTAAAACAATCCTCAACAGCTGTTTACCCAATTTAAATTAAACCATTTAAATCATGTGAATAAAAAAACAAACAAACAACAACAACAAAAAAAAAACATTTGGATCCATTTTTTCATGAGCGCTCATCATATATGATATATGACATATTTACATACAAACATACAACATAAAACACAAGTGTGCACACATAATACAATACATACAACACATAACATAATAGTAAAGGCCTTATACCTTTTTACAGGTGAAATCTCCATTGCAATGTTTAAAAACTCTATAGTCAAAAAAATAGAACTGATCAGCAAAACATTAACCCTGGTCTGTATGAGCTCAAAAAACAAAATAGAACTTCATGATGTGGGAAAGGGCAATAATAAAATAGATATTGAAAAAAGCATCCTGGTTCTGTCACAGATGTAAGGATAGCCAAACTGGAGTTCTGGATATCAGCTGTTATGGATTTGAGCGAAATCATCTTCTTTTTGGTCTGTAGAAATCGCATTAGCTAATCTCTCTGGAATCCAAATTGGCTGCTGTTTTCCCTGTAGAAACACACAAACAGACCCCCGACTCCAGATAATCACTGGGTCAGGACCTTAGTTAATTTCTCTGGAATCCAAATTGGCTGCTGTTCTCCCTGTGGAAACACACAAACAGACCCCTGACTCCAGAAAATTACTGGGTCAGGACCTTTGCATTGTCCTGTTAGAATATCCTTCCAAAGTACCTTGGGCTTATGTACTTTTTTTGGACACATATGCCTTTCCGCAGCACTAAGCCCTGATGAATCCAAATTTAAAAAGTTTAGAGTAAAAGGGTTATTTTATGTTTATCTTTGGGGAATATAAACCCCTTCCCAATTCCCTCTTTTTGCTTTAATAAGTACATTTTAATAGTTTGATGAGCTCTTTCAACTATGCCTTGTCCCTGTGAATTGTATGGGATTCCTGTTATATGAGTAATGCCAAGTGATGAGCAAAATTGTTTAAAAGAGGTAGAAGTATAAGCAGGGGCATTATCTGTTTTTAACTGTTTTGGAACACCCACAGTGGCAACATTTTCTAAGAAATGAGCTAAAATATCTTTAGTTTTTTCTCCAGCATAAAGGGAGCCCATCAAACATCCAGAAGAAGTATCAATTGTAACATGCAAATATTTTAATTTTCCAAATTCTGGCAAGTGTGTGACATCCATCTGCCAACTATGGTTAGGTATCAGTCCTCTAGGATCGACTCCAAGATTAACTTGTGGTAAAAAGGCCACACAATTTTGACATTGTTTTATTATTTGTCTAGCTTGTTCCTTATATACTTTAAAATGCTTTTGTAAAGTATTAGCATTGACATGGAACTTTTTATGGAAATTTGTAGCTTCTTCTAGTGTAGAGAAAATATCTATGTCATGTGTAGTTTTATCTGCTAAATCATTGCCCAAACTAAGGGATCCAGGCAATCCTGTATTTCCCCTGATATGTCCTATAAAGAATGGATCATTTCTGTCCCAGATTAGACTTTGTATAGTGGAAAGTGAAGAGAAAACAGTAGAGGAAGGGGAAATCCTACCAGCATATTCAAGGGATACTATAGCATTAACTATATACTGACTATCGGAAAATAAATCAGTTACAGAATCTTAAAATATCACAAAAGCTTGTAATACTGCATTAAGCTCTACCTTTTGAGCTATTGTTTGGGTACTAAAAATGTAAAAGTTTGATCAGGTGTAACTATTGCTGCTGTACCATTATTTGACCCATCAGTGAATATATTTGGAACATTCATGATAGGTGTTTTTCTTGTCATTTTTGGAAAAATTACAGGATGCAATGACCCAAAAGACAATAAAGGATTTGATGGTAAGTGGTTATCAAATGAAACATGATTTGCACATGATTATTTCCCAAGTATTTAACTCATTAGCTAACTCATCAATTTGATCCATAGTATATGGAGTAATAATTTTATTGGGAGAAATTCAAAACATTCCATTTGCTGCTTTTATTTCTTTGAGTATTAATTGTCCTACAGCCTCAGGATACCTAGTAAGAATAGTGTTAGGATAATAAGATAAATGTATCCATAATAATGGACCTTCTTGCCAAAATACTCCTGTAGGAATATTTTTGTTGGTAGTACAATAAATAATAAGGGCAAACTTATATCAATTTTAACCAAATGCATATTTTCCATATATGTTTCAATGATTTTTAATGCCTTTCTTGCTTCAGACGTTAACATTCGGGGTGAATTTGGATCTGATGGACCTTATAGGATATCAAATAAATGTCCCAACTCTCCTGTTGGTATACCTAGATAAGGCCTTATCCAATTTATGTCTTCTAATACCTTTTGAAAGTCGTTAAGTGATTTGAGTTGATCTACTCATATTTGAATTTTTGGTGGATGGACCATGGTTGAGGATAATAGAACTCCTAAATAATTAATTGGAAAATTTAATTGTACTTTATCTATTGCTATCTCTAGATTATAATTTTTTAATAAGTTTGTAAGTGTGGCATAACATTCTAGCAATGTGTTTTTATCTTTGTGTGCTAATAATACATCATCCATATAGTGAAATATTTGTAGTTCAGGATTTTGATTTCTAAGTGGCTGGATTACTTTGTTAACATAAATTTGACACATAGTTGGGCTGTTAGCCATCCCTTGAGGGAGTACTTTCCATTCATATCTCTGATCAGGACCTTCATGATTCAGTGCAGGGATAGTAAATGCAAAACGTGGACTATCCTCAGGATGAATTGGAATTGAAAAAAAACAATCTTTAATATCTATAACTAAAACATACCAGGTTTTTGGCAAAGCAGACAATTGAGGAATCCCTGATTGAGCAGGTCCCATAATAACCATCTCATTATTAATGGCTCTTAAATCTTGCAATAATCTCCATTTACCAGATTTCTTTTTGATGACAAAAATGGGAGTATTATGGGGAGATACAGAAGGTTGTATATGTCCTTCTGCTAATTGTTGTTTGACCAGGTCATGGGCTGCTTGTATCTTTTCTTTAGTCAGGGGCCACTGAGGAACCCATACTGGTCTTTCTGATTTCCAAGTAATTTTTATTGTCTCAGTGGCCCTTTCTGAAAATCCAACCCATGTCTGTCTGTTCCTTGATCTATTTGTATTGGTGCTGCTATACCTTGTTCTTGTTTTTCTAATCTTTTTCCTTTCCTAAAACCTTGTCTAGTCATAATAGTGGGTGCATTTTGGTTGATGTTATTTGTTAATGTCAAACCTAATTGATCTAGGACATCTCGTCCCCATAAATTTACGGGAAGATGATCCAATACATATGGCTGTATAGTTCCTTCACATCCTTCAGGATCCTTCCAATCTAATACCATTGCACTTCTATGGGGATTAGTCGCCACTCCTAGGCCTCGAAGCGTTTGAGTGGCTTGTTGTAATGGCCAATGTTTTGGCCATTCTTGACGAGAGATGATGCTAAGGTCTGCACCTGTATCCAGTAGCCCATTAAATTCATGTCCTTGAATATTTAGTTTTAGCATGGGGCGAGAATCTAAATTTAAAGAAAGCATAGCCCAATCTANTGCAAAATTCCTCATTGGCAACCTTCCATAACAGGTATTGTCCTCCATTTAGCACAGCTTTACACATAATAGCCCAATCTGCTGGCATCATGTTCAAGTTGGTAATGGATTCGACCGTGCTTATAGTGAAGGGTGCTTGAGGACCATAGGTTGTTACAGCCTCTTTTAGCTGCTTCACTGTTTTGAAATCTAAAGCATGGTGAATTTGCTGCCCTCCTGCCTGCTCAAATACAGGGCATGTTAATAATTGAGGTCCTGTCTCAGGATCCCATCTATCAACTGCGGGCGTTGGGGGCCTCCCAGCATATGGAGGTGGCGCTGTTTTTTGGACACTTACACCCTCTGGTGATAGAAAGGTGTTAGTGGCAGTCTCCTGTTGTAACTTTTCCCCTGATGGCTTTTTCTGCTCTAAACTTTCTTCCTTTGTCTGACTAGCTAGAGAGACGTTCTCTTTTACTTGAATTTTTCCTCTGTCTGACTAGCTCGAGAGACCTTCTCTTTTACTTGAATCAATATGTCTTCTCCTTCCTCTACCATTGTCTGAACTGAAGGCTTTGGATTAAGCAAACAAGATACGAACGTCCACAATGGCAATGTGCCAACTGGCAGAGTCCCTGGGCTTTTCTTTTCTATTTTTTTTTTTTAAATCTTCACCATGATGGTTCTATTGTGATATATTTAACAACTCCTCCTTAAAAAGCCATGGGCTACATTTTTTTATTGTATCAAGGTATGCTCTGACTATTCTTGATTTTACTGAGATGCCTCCTTCCTCTAACAATTTACTTAACACTCTTTCAGTTTGTTTTTTACTAATTTCTCCTCCCATATTTCTACTATAACTATAATACAACTCAACAAGATAACACTAAACAAAACTGAAATAAAGTGAAACAAAATTGGAACAACAAAAAATCATTATAATCATTATAATAGCCTTTCTATCCTCCTGAAATGTCCATCCATCCTTTCTCCCTATCTGTTCCTCAGATGTGAGTGATTTTTCTTCCATCTTACACATCTCCAGGGACAGGCAACTTAAAACAAAATTGAAGCAAAACAAAAGAATCTTAAAATGGCTACCCATCCTCTCGCCCTGCCCTCAGGGGTGAGCAGTTTACCGTATCTCTTACCCTCAGTCATTCCCCTTGCAGGGCACCAAATACCACAGTCTGGCTGGCCACAATTCAGGAGCCACTTGTCAAGCAGAAATGAACTTTATTTAGAACACACATGCCACACCACACGAGCTCTTCAGGAATTCCCTCAGAGCCCAACTGCCACCACTGACTTCCCACAATCCTCTCACCCCCCCCCACTCCTCCTGCTCTTGAGGCTGATTGGCTGGGTCGCGTGGGCAGAGACAAAAAAAGTCCCCCAATGAGCATCACCACAGAGGAGCCAATCAGCTGGCAGCTAGAAATTTGCTGGGGCCGCTGTGAGCCAATCATCAGCTGGTAGCTGGAAGTTTACTGGGGCTGCTGTGAGCCAATCATGAACTGGCAGCTGGAAGTTTGCTGGCAGCTGGAAGTTTTCTGGGGCCCCTTTGGCTGTGGCTCTCAACAGTTATGGTTAGCACTAAATTAGGGCTAGGATTAGAGCTAGGATTAGGGTGAGAATTAGGCCTAGGGTTAAGGTTACTCTTGGTGGTAAGTTTAGGGTTAGGCTTAGGGGCAGGCATGGGGTTATACCTAGATTCAGAACTAGGGCAAGGGTTGAAATTAGGGATTGGGCTAGGATTACAGTTCGGGTTAGAATTCAGGCTAGGTTTAGGGCTAGGATGAGAGCTAGGGTTTGTGTTTGGTTTATGGCTAAGAATTAGGTCTAGGGTTACAGTTAGGGATAGTGTTAGGGTTAGGTTTATGGCTACGTTTAGTGTAAGGGTTAGGCTTTTGATAAGAGTCAGGTTTAGAACTAGGTGTATTATTAGGGTCAGTGCCTTGTTTAGGATTTGGTTTACATTGTGGTTTAGATTTAGGGTTTGAATTAGCATTAGGAATAGGGTTAGGGCTAGGATAATTGATAGGATTAGGTTTAGTGTTCAGGTTAGGTTTAGGTAATGGATAGGGTTAGTGATATTGACAGGTTTAGGGTTAGGCATAGGGTTAACATTTGGGTTAGGCTTATGTTTATGGTAATGGATAGTTTTAGGGCTAGGGTCATGGTGAGGTTTAGGGCTAGGGTTATGGTTAGGGTTAAACCTATGGTTATTGTTAGGGTTAGGTTTAGGGTAAGTGTGAGGGTTAGAGTTATGATTAGGGTTAGGTCGAGGGTTAGGATTAGTGTCAGGACTAGATTTGGGTCAGAGTTAACATTAGGGCTAGGTTTAGCATTAGCATTAGGGTTATGTTTAGGGTAATGTATAGAGTTAGAGCTAGGGTTTAGCCTTGGTTATGGTAGGATTAGGGCTAGAGTTAGGGTTAGTATTAGGGTTAGGGCTAGGGTTATATTTAGGGTAAGTGTTAGGGTTTGAACTAGGGTTAGGGCTCGGGCGTGGGTTAGATTTAGGGTTAGGGTTAGGTTTGAGGTTAGGGCTATGCTTTTGTGTGAGGTTCAGGGCTAGCATTAGGGCTCTGGGTAATTTAAACTATAGGGTTAGGTTTATGGCTAGGTCTAGTGTTAGGGTTATGGCTAAATTTTGGGTTAGCATAAAGTTTAGACCTAGGGTTTCATTAGGGTAAGGGTCAGTGTTTTGGTTAGGGTTAGGTTTAGGGTTAGGGCCACAATTAGGACTAGGGTTAGGTCTAGGGGTAGAGTTAGTGTTTGGGTTAGGTTAAGGGTTATTATTAGGGCTAGGGCTAGGTTTTTGTTTAGGGCTAGTGCTAAAGTTATGACTAAATTTAGGATAAGGTTTTTGTCTAGGTTGAGTGTTAGGGCTAGGTTTAGGTATAGGGTTACCCGTAGGGCTAGTGTTAGGGTTCGTTTTAGGGTTAGGGTAAGGTTTAAACCTAGGGTTAGATTTACGGTCAGAATAAGAGTCAAGGTTAGGGTTATGGTTTGGGTTAGTGTTAGAGCTATAATGAGGGCTAGTGTTAGGATTAATATTAGAGTTATGGTTTGGGGTAGGCTAAGGATTAATGTTAGGACTAGGGTAGCAATAGGGTGAGTGTTTGGCTTATGGTAAGGGATAGAGTTAGAGCTAGAGTTAGGATTAGTGTTAAGGTTAGGGATAGGGCTAGGGTTAGGGTTCGGGTTTCGGTTAAAGCTAGGTTTAGGGGTAGGATGAGGGTTTGTGTTATGGCTAGGGTTAGGATTAGGGCTAGGGCTAATGTCAAGTCTAGGTTTATGGTTAGGGTTAGTTTTAAGTTTGGTTATGCTAGGTGTAGTGTAAAAGTTTGGTTTAGGGTAAGGTCAGTTTTACAGCTAGGTGTAATATTGGGGTCAGAGTCTGGGTTAGGATTAGGGTTAAATTAGAGTAATGGTTAGGGTTAGGTCTAGGGTTCAGGTTACATTTAGAGTAATGTATATGGTTAGTGTTAGTGATAGGGTTAGGGTTAGGCCTAGGGTTAGTATTTGGGTTAGGCTTATGCTCAGGGTAATGGATAGGGTTAGTGAAAGTGTTAGGGCTAATGTTAAGTTTAGAATTAGGGCTAGGGTTAGTATTAGGCCTAGGGTTATTGTTAAGTTTAGGTTTAGGGTTAGTATTATGGTTTGAGCTAGGGTTAGGTCTAGGGCGAGGGTTAAGTTTAGAGTCAAGGCTATGGTTAGGTTTAGGGTTAGGATTACAGCTAGGGTTAGCATTAGATTTAGGGTTATGTTTAAGATAATGGATAGAGTTAGAGCTAGGGTTTGGGCTATAGTTACAATTAGAATTAGGGCTAGGGTTAGCTTAGGGATAGGGATAGGTTTATGTTTAGGATAAGGCTTAGAGTTTGAGCTAGTGTTAGGGCCAGAGCAAGCATTAGGGTTAAGGTTGGTGCTAGTGTTAGGTTTAGGTTTTCACTTAGGGCTAGGTTAAGGGCTAGGCTTAGGGCTAGATTTTGTTTGAGGTTTATGGCTAGTGTTAGGGCTATGTGTAATGTAACAGCTAGGGTTTGGTTATGGCTAGTTTTAGGGTTAGGGTTATGAATAGGTCTAGTGTTAGAGTTAGGTTTTTGGGTACCATAAGGTTTCGAGCTAGGGTGTGTGTTATAGTAAGGGTCAGTGTTAAGATTAGCATTGGGTTTATGGTTAGGGCCAGAATTAGAACTAGGGTTAGGCCTAAAGATAGGGGTAGGGTTATGGTTATGGTTAGGGTTAGGTCTAGGGTTACAGCTTGGATTAGGGCTAGGTTTTTTGTTAGGGTTAGGGCTATGCCTAATGTAAGAACTGGCATTAAGAATAGGGATAATTTTAGGCTTAGGGATAGGGCTAGGTCTAGTGTTCAGGTTAGGTTTAGGGTTAAAGTGATGTTTAGAGCTATGGCTATTTTTAGGTTCAGAATCAGGGTCAGTATTAGTCATAGGGTTAGGGTTAGGACTCAAGTTAGGGCTACGGTTAGTGCTAAGTGTAGCATTTAAATTTGGTTTAGGTTAAGGATTAGGATTAGGGCTATAGCTCAGTTTTATTTTAGGGCTAGGACTAGATTTAGGGCTAGTTTTCAAATTAGCATTAGGGTTAGGGCTAGTGTTAGGGTTAGGGTTAGGTTTAGGGTTAGGATTAGATTTGGAGTTAGGGTTAGATCTTAGGTTTAGGCCTAGGGCTAAGTTTAGGGCTAGGTTTGGGCTAGGGTTAGGACTAGGCTTTGCGTTATGGTAAGACATAGATTTAGAACTAGCGATAGGTCTATGGTGACAGATTTAGTCTTAGGGCTAGTGATAAGGTAAGGTTTAGGTTTAGGGCTAAATTAGGGCTAGGATTAGAACTATGGTTAGTATTATGGCTAGGCCTTGGTTTAGGGCTAGAGTTAGGGTTAGGGTAAGGTATGTTGTTACAGCTATGTTTAGGGCTAGGGCAAGGTTTAAATTTGAGTAGGGCTAGTGTTCGGGTTAGGATTAGTTTTCAGGCTAGGTTTAGGGCCATGATTAGAGCTATGGTTTTTGTTAGGCTGATGGCTAGCATTAGACCTAATGTCAGCTCTAGGGCTATGGATAGGGATAGTGTTAGGGTTAGTTTTATGGCTAGGTATAGTGTAATTGTTAGGTTGAGGGTTAGGGTCACTTTTAGAGCTAGGGTTATTATTAGAGTCAGGGTTAGGGTTAGGGTTTGTTTAGGTTAAGGTTTAGGGTTAGGGCTTCAATTAGCTTTAGGGTTAGGTTTAGGGTTTGGGTGATGGATATTGTTAGGTTGATGGTAATGGATAGGAATAGAGTTATGGATAGGGTCAAGGTTATCCTAGAGTTAGCATTAGGTTTAGGGTAATGGTTACTGTAATGAATAGGATTAGAGCTAAGTTTAGGGCTAGGGTTATTATTAGGATTATGACTAGGGTTAGTATTAGGCTTAGGGTTAGGGTTAGGGTTAAAGCTAGGATAGGGCTCGGATAAGGGCTGGGATTACGATTCAGTTAGAGCTAGGTTTAGGGCTTCAGCTAATGTAAGGACTAGGGTTTCAATTAGGGCTAGTTTAGGTATAAGGTTAGGGCTAGGGCTAGTGTTAGGATTAGGTTTAGGTTTAGGGTGATGATTTGAGATAGGGTTAGTGTTAGGATCAGATTCAGGGTCAGTGTTAGTCTTAGGGTTAGAGATAACACTTGAATTAGGGCTAGGGTTAAGGCTAGGTGTAGGGTTAGGTTTTGTGTTAGGGTTAGGGCAAGAATTAGGGCTAGAGATAATGTCATGTCTAGGGTTATGGTTAGGTAAGGGTTAGGGTTAGGGTTAGGGCTATTACTCTGTTTTGTTTTAGATCTAATGCTTGTGTTAAGGCTAATTTTAGGATTAGTGAAAGTGTTAGCTCTAGTGTTAGGATGAGGTTTAGGCTTAGGGTTAGGGTTAGATTTAGAGTTATGGTTAGATCTAGGGTTAGGGCTAGTGTTAGAGTTACAGTTACAGATAGGGTTAGTACTAGAAATAGGTCTAGGGTGAGAGTTAGTCTTAGGGCTAGGGTTAGAGTTAGGCTTATGGTTAGTACTAAATTAGGGATAGGATTAGAGCTAGGGTTACTGTTAGATTTAGGCCTAGGTTTAGGGCTAGGGTTAGGGTTAGTGTTAGTGTTAGTGTTAGGTTTAGGTTTAGGTTTAGGGGAAGGGATGGGGTTATACCTAGGTTCAGTTCTAGGGTGAAGGTTGAAGTTAGGGATTGGACTAGGGTTAGGGTTTGGTTTAGGATTAATGCTAAATTTAGGACTAGAATGAGGGCTTGAGTTTGTATTTGTTTAGGGCAAGAATTATGTCTCGAGCTAATGTCAGGTCTAGGGTTATGGTTAGGGATAGTGTTAGGGTTAGGTTTATGGCTAGGTTTAGTGTAAGGGATAGGTATAGGATAAGAGTCAGGTTTAGAGCTAGGTGTTTTATTAGGGTCATTGTCTTGTTTAGGGTTTGGTTTATGTTATGTTTTAGGTTTAGGGCTCATATTAGCGTTAAGTTTAGGGTAAGGGTTAGGATAATTGATAGAGTTAGGTTTAGTTTTCAGGTTACGTTTACGTAATGATAGGGTTAGTGTTATTGATAGGTTTAGGGTTAGATCTAAGGTTAGCATTTGGGTTAGTCTTATTTTTACAGTAATGGATAGTTTTAGGGCTAGGGTTATGGTTAGGATTAGGGCTAGGTTTAGGGTAGGGTTAGGCCTATGGTTAGTGTTAGGGTTAGGTTTAGGATTATTGTTAGGGTGAGGGCTAGAGTTATGGCTATATTTAGGATTAGATTTAGGTCTAGGGCTAGTGTTAGTGTTAGATTTAGGTAAAGGTTTACTGGCAAGGCTAGTGTTAGGATTCAGTTTAGGGGTAGGGTCAGGTTTAAAACTAGGGTTAGTGTTAGGGTCAGAATGAAGGTCATGGTTAGGCTTAGGGTTTGGGTTAAGTTTAGAGCTAGAATTAGGGCTAGAGTTAGGACTAGTAAGAGAGTTAGGGTATTGGGTAAACTAAGGATTAGGGTTAGGACTAGGGTAGCAATAGGTTGAGGGTTTTATTAGTGTAAGGGATAGGGTTACAGTTAGGGATAGGAATAAGGATAGGGTTAGGGTTAGGGTTAAGATTAAGGCTAAGTTTAGGGCTAGGATTAGGGCTAATTTTTGTGTTGGGGTGAGGGCTAGCATTTGTGCTAGGGCTAATGTCAGGTTTAAGGATAGTTTTAGGTTTAGAATTATGGCTAGATATAGTGTAAAGGTTTTGTTAAGATTTAGGGTAAGGTATAGAGCTAGGGGTATTATTAGAGTCAGGTTCAGGGTTACAGTTTGGATTAGATTAATGTTTATGCTTAGGGCTCAAATTAGCATTAGGGTTAGGGTTAGGTTTAGGGTTATGGATATAGTTAGGTTTACGGGTCAGGTTAGGTTTAGGGTAATGGATAGGTTTAGGGTTATGAATAAGTTTAGAGTTATCCTACAGTGTGTTAGTGAGAGGTTTAGGATTATGGTTAGGGTTAGAATTATAGTTAAGGTTAGATGTAGAATTAGGGCTAGGGCTAGGGTTAGGGCTAAGGTTAGCACAAGTGTTAGGGTTATAGTAAGGGATAGGGTTAGAACTAGGAATAGGGCTACTATGAGTGTTAGTCTTAGGGCTAGGATAGGTTTGGGGGCTAAATTAGGGCTAGGATTAGGTCTAGGGTTAGTGTTAGACTTAGGCCTAGTGTTATGCTTAGGTTTAGGTTTAGAGATACGGTTAGGTTTAGGGGGAAAGTTGGGGTGATAGCTAGGTTTAGGGATAGGTAGAAGGTCAGAATTACAGTTAGGGCAAGGAGCTCTAACTTTAAACTTTAACCTATCCCAAACACTAATTGTGACCCTGATCCTCATAATACACTTAGCTCAAAACCTGACCCTAACCCTAAACCTAACTTTTACACTAGACATAGCCATTAACATAACCCTAAAATTATCTTTAAACATATCCCTAGACCTGAAATTATCCCTAACACTAATCCTAGCCCTAAACCTATCTTAACCCTAACCCAAAAAATTACCAGAGCCCTAACCCTAATTCTAACCCTCGCCAAAGCCTTAAAACTAGCTATAACCCCATCCCTTACCCTAAACATATTTATAACCTTGAAAATAACCATAACCCTAAACCTAACCCTAACCCTCGCCCTAACCCTAGGCCTCACACTAGCACTAAGCCTAACACTAATCATTGCCTTAATAAATCATATCCTAACCCTAACCCTAGCCCTAAGAGTAACTCTAACTGTTGCCCTACCCTAGCCCTAGTTCTATCCTTAGCTTTAGCCCTAAACCTAGTTCTAAACCTAACTCTAAATCTAAACTTAACTCTAAATTTAACTGTAACCATAAGCCTAAACCAAACCTAACACTAGCCTAAACCATATCGCTAATCCTAAAACTTGTCCTACCATTAGCCCTAAGCATAAAACAAAACCAAGTCATAGCCCTAACCCTAACCCTTAACCTAAACCAAACCCTAAACCTAAACCCAGCCTTAAGCCTAAATCTAAAACTAACCCTGATGCTGAGACTGACCCTAACACTAATTCTAGCTCCAAACATCACCCTAAAATTAAATTAACCCTAACATTAACCCTTGTCTTAACCATATTAAGGTCAAGGATTAGCCTTAATGTAACCCTAGTTCATACATTAGTCATTGTCCTAATTCTAGTTCTAACCCTAACACAAATCCTACCTGTAATCAGAGCCCTGACCCTGGCTTTAACCCTAGTCTTAACCCTAACACTAGACCTAAATCTAGCCCTAACCCTAGCCCTAACCCTACCCCTAAACCTATCTCTTACCATTAAGCCAACCCCTAACCAAAATGGTAATCTTAGCCCAAACCCTATTTCTTAGCCTATCTTAAACTCTAACCAAATTACTAGTCCTATTCCTAACCCTCATTCTAGCTCTAACTCTAACCCTGAACATTATTGTGACCTTAAAATTAACCCTAGGTCTAAACCTTACCCTAACCCTAACACTAGCCCTGCGTTAGCCCTATACCTATACTTAAGCCTAACACTAGACCTAGACCCCAAACTAATCCTAAATATAGCTAAATTCTATTCCTAGACCCAAACAAAAACTTAGCCCTAGCCCTAACAATAACTCTTAACCTAAACCAAACATTTACCCTACCACTAGATCTAAACCTAGTGATAATTCTGGCTTTAATTCTAATCCTAACACAAATCCAACCCCCAAACATTGACACTGACCCTAACACTAATCCTAGCTTTAAACATCACACTAACAATAACCCTAACCCTAACACTTGACCTAGCCCTAAACCTATCCCCCAAACTAGCCCTAAACATAACCCTAGTTCTAAATTATCTGTAGCCCTAACCCTAGTCCTTACCTAACCCAAAATCTGGCCCTAATCCGAGAGCTAACCCTAGCTTTAACCCAACCCTAACCCTAGCCCTAACAAAAACCCTAACCCTATCCATAACCCTAGCTCTTACCCTATCCATTAACTTAAGCCAAACCCTAAACCTAATGCTAACCCTAGGCCTAACCAGATCCATAGCCTAACACAAACCCTAACACTACTACTAGTTCTAACCCTAAACCTTATTCTAGCTCTAACCCTAACCTAACCCCAAACCCTAACCCTAACCCTGACCCTTATTCTGAACCTAACACTAACCCTAGGTCTCAACCTGACCCTAATCCAAATGCGAACCCTAACACTAGCCCTACAGGTAATCCTATACCTAAACCTAAACCTAACACTAACCATAGACCTAAACCTAATTCTAAATCTAGCCATAACTCTAGTCCTAGACATAAACAACAACCTCACTCTAGCCCAAACAATAACCTTTACCCTAACCCAAACAATAACCATACCCTAGACCTAACAATAGTCCCAAATATGGCACTAACTCCAAAACAAACTTTAATCTGAACACTGACCCTGACCCTAACATAAATCTAGCTCCAATGCTGACCCTAACCCAAAACATAATCCTAACGTAGACCTAGCCATAACCCTAACCCTAAAACTAGCCCTAATCATAAACCTAGCTCTTACATTACTCATGGTGCTATCCATAGGCCTAAACTAACACAAAACCTAGCTCTAAACCTAGGCATAAACCTAGCTCTAAGAGTAACCCTAAACTAACCCTAGCCCTAACTCTAACCCTAACCATCTTCTTAGACCTAACCCTAGCTCAAAGCCTAACCTTTACCCTAAAATAACCCTAGCCCTATCCCAAACCCTAACCTAACCCTAGCCCTAATCCTAATGTTAAACATAGCCCTAACCATAGCTCTAACCCTGTCCTCTACCCTAACCTTAGCCCTAATTCTAACCATAACACTAGCCCTAACACTATCTCTAACCCTATCCATTACTCTAACCATAACGCTAACCCTAGGCACAAACCTAACCCTATTGCATTCCCTAAACCTATCCATTACCCTAAACCTAATCTGAATCCTAATCCTAACCCTATTCATTACCCTTTCCCTAACTCTAACCCTAACTCTAATTTGAGCCCTAAACCTAAACCTTAACCTAAACCAAACCCTAAGCCATACCCTGACCCTAAAAATAAACCTAACTTGAAAGTTCAACTTTACCCTAAACCTAACACTTACACTAGACCTAAACATAAACATAACCCTAACTCTATCCCTAACATTAGCCTTAAGCCCTAATCCTAGCCCTAACCCTAACACAAAACCTAGCTCTTATCCTAGCCCTAAACCTAGCCTTAATCATAACCCTAACCCTAATTCTAACTTTTTCCCTACACCTAAACCTAGCTATAACCCCATCACTTACCCTAAGTATAACCCAAACCTACCCCTAACACTAACCCTAGCCATAATCCTAAATCTGACCCTAACCCTAGCCTTAAGACTAACTATAACTCTTGCCCTAGCCCTAGCCCTATTCTAACCCTATCACTTACCGTTACCTTAATCCTAGCCCTAAGCCTAGAATAACCCTAGTCCTAACCTTCACCTTAGCCCTAACAACTAGCCCTAAACCTAACACAAAACCTAGCCCTAATCTTAGGCCTAAACCTAGCCCTAATCATACCCCTAACCCTAATCCTAACCCTACACCTAACGGTAACCCTACTCCTCACCTTAGACTTAACCCTAGCTAAAACTCTAACCCTAACCCTAAACATAACCCTAGCCCTAGCCATAACCTTAACCCTAAACCTAGCCCTAATCATAACAATAACACTAGCCCTAATACTATCTCTAAAATTACCCATTACCCTAAACCTAACCCTAACCCTAATGATAACCCTAGCTCTAACCCTAACCATAAATCTAATCATAGACCTAACTCTAAATGTAACCTTCGTCATAGCCCTAACCATAGATCAAACCCTAACCCTTACTCTAACCTTAACCCTAAGCCAAACTCTAACCCTAAACCTAGCCCTAATCCAAGACCAAACCCTAGCTTTAATCCTAAACCTAACCCTAATACTAGCCCTAACCCTAACCTTAAACATAGACCTAACCCTAGCTCTAACCCTATCCCTTATCTTAAGCCATCTCTAAACCTAGTGCTACCCCCAGTCCTAACCCTAATCTTTAGCCTAAACCAAACCCTACCCTATTACTAGTCCTAAACCTAGCCCTCATTCTAGCTACAACCATAACCTAAACCTAACCCTAATCTTGACACTTATTTTGACCCTAATGTTAACTGCAGGTCTAAACCTGACCCTAACCATAAACCGAATCCTAACACTAGCACTAGCAGTAAACCTATACATAAACCTAACTCTAACACTGACACTAACCTTAACTGTAAATCTAACCCTAGACATAACCCTAAACCTAACCCTTATTCTAGCTCTAACCCTAGATCAAATCCTAACCCATACCCTAAACCTAATACAAACCCTAGACCTAGCCCTAACCATAATCTTAACACTAGCTCTAACCCTAACCAAAATCCTAGCCCTTACACTAGCTCTAACACTATCCATTACCCTAGCCATAACCCTAACCCAGATGCTAAACTTAGGCCTAACCCTAACCCAATCACTATCCCTAATCCCACCCATTACCCTAAACGAACCCAAATGTTAAACCTAACCCTATCCATTACCCTAACTCTAACAGTAAACCTAACGCTAATTAGAGCCCTAATAATAAAACTTAACCTAATCCAAACCTGAAGCCTGAACCTGTCCGTAAAAATACATGTAACTCTAATCTTGACCATTACCCTAAACCTAACCATTACACTAGACCTAGCCATGAACCTAACCCTATAACTATCCCTAGCTGTAACCCTAAACCTGACATTATCCCTAGACTTAAAATTTTCCCTAACCCTAACACAAACCCTAGTCCTCATCCTAGTCCTAAACCTAGTCTTAATCCTAACCCAAACTAACCCTACCCCTAAACCTAGTTCTAATCATCGCCCTAGCCCTAAACCTAGCCATAACCCCATCTGTTCCCCTAAACCTAACCCTAAACCTAACCCTAAACAGCCCTAATCCTAGGTCTAAGCCTAACACTAAGCCTAGACCTTTTCCTAGCCGTAATTTAGCCCTAACCCTAACCCTAACTCTAGCCCTAAGACTAAATCTAACTCTTGCTCTAGCCCTATTCCTAGTTCTAACACTATCCCTTTCTATAACCCAAACACTAGCCCTAACTATAGCCCTAACCCTATCCATAGACCTAAACCTAGAATTAACCATAACTCTAAATCTACCCCTAAGCCTAATAGTAGCCCTAAATACTAGCCCTAACTATAGCCCTAAACCTATCCATAGACCTAACCCTAGAATTAACCATAACTCTGAATCTACCCCTCACCCTAATACTAGCAATAACACTAATGCTAATCATAAAACTACCCTTAACTTGAGCCTTAGCCCTAAAACCAAACTGAGTCATAGCACTAACCCTAACCCTTAACCTAAACCAAAACCTATCCCTACATCTAGCCCTAAACCTACCCCTAATTTGAGTCCTATCCCTAACCCTAAATCTAACCCTGACCCTGAAACTGACCTTAACACTAACCCTAGCTCAAAACATCACCACAAACCTAAACCTAACCTTAAAACTAGACTTAGCCCTAACCCTAAAACTAGCCCTAATTATAACCCTACTTTTTACATTAGCCATATCTCTAACACTAGCCCTAATGTAACCCAAAACCTAGCCCTAATTCGAGCTCCAACCCTAGCTTTAACTAAATCTAACCCTAAACCTAGCCCTAACACTTAACCTAAATGTAATCCTAACTTTAATCCTTGCACTAACCCTAAACCAAACCCTAAACCTACTTCTAACCCTAACCATAACCCTGGCCCTAACCATAGGTCTAAACCTATCCATTACCTTAACCCTAACCCTAACACTATCCCTAACCCTAACCTATCCATCACCATAAACATAACCTGGAATTTAAACACAACCATATCCATTACTCTAACTCTAACACTAACCCTATTGCTAATTAAATCCCTAACCGTAAATCTTAACGTAAACCAAACCCTAACCCTGACCTTGACCCTAATAATACCCCTACCTCTAAACCTGAACCTAATCCTCATTCTAAACCTTACGCTATGCCTAGCCATAACACTATCCCTAAAACTATTCCTAACCATAACCCTAGACCTGACATTAAACCTAGTTCTAATGCTAGCCCTAATCGTAACACAAAACCAAGCCCTAATCATAGGCCTAACACTAGCCTTAATTCTAACCATAAACTTAACCCTAGCCCTAACCATAATTTTAACCCTGGCCCTAGCCCTAAACCTAGCTGTAACATTATACCTTAGTTTAACCCTAACTCTAATCCTAATCCTAGACCTAAACCTAGGCCTAACTCTAAAACTAACACTAGCCCTAATCCTAGCCCTAATTTAGCCCTAATCTTAACTACAACCCTAACTCTAGCCCTAAGACTAACTTTAACACTCACCCTAGCCCTATTAATTAATCTAAACCTATCCCTTACACAAAACCTAGCCCTAAACCTAGCCTAAACAAGATCTGTAACCTTCGTGCTAGCCCTAACACTAGATCTAAACGTAACTCTAAATCTAACCCTAACCCTAAGCCTAAACCTCACCCTAACACTAGCAATAACACTAACGCTAATCCTAAAACTAGTCCTTATCCTAGCCCTAGCCCTAAAACAAAACCAAGCCATAGCCCTAAATGTAACCCTTAACCTAAACCAAACACTAATTCTACATCTAACCCTAACCCTAGCCCTAATTCGTGTCTTAACCCTAACCCTAGAACTAACCCTGAACCAGACTCAGATCCTAAGACTAATCCTAGCTCTAAATATAACCCTAATAATAAACCTAACCCTTACACTAGACCTAGACATAACACTAACCTAAAACTAGCCCTAATTGTAACCCTAGTTTTTACAGTAGCCTTAGCCCTAACACTAACACAAAACCTAGCCCTAATCTAACCCTAGCTTTAACTCTAGCCCTAACCCTAACACTAAGCCTAGCCCTAACCCTACTGCTAACCCTATCCCTTATCCTAAGCCAAACTCTAACTCTAAACCTACTCTAGTACTAAACTTAATCCTTAGCCTTTTCCAAACCTTAACTCTATTACTAGTTTTAACCCTAGCCCTCATTGTAGCTCTAACCCTAACCCAGACCCTAACCCTAACCCTGACCCTTATTCCAAAACTAACACTAACCGTAAGTCTAAAGTTGACAATAACCCTAAACTGAATGCTAACACTAGCGCTACTGGTAACCCTATACATAAACCTAACCCTAACACTAGACCTAGACCTAAACCTAATACTTAATCTAGCTATAACTCTAGCCATAGCCATAAAAAACCTATCTCTAGCCCTAACAAAAACCCTTAATCTAACACAAACACTAACCCTACCCCTAGACCTAACACTAGTCTTAATGATGGCCCTAACCATAAATCTAACCCTAACCCAAACACTGACACTTACCCTAACATGTACTGTAGCTCTAAAACTTATCTTAAACAAAAACCTCACCCTAACACTAGACCAAGCCATAACCCTAAATATAAAACTAGACATAACCATAGGCCAATCCATAGCTCTAACTCTATCCATTACCCTAACCCTACCCTAAACCTAATGCTAATTCAAGCCCTAAGCCTACCCTGATCTAACCCTAAACATTGCCCTAGTCCAAACCCTAGCTCAATCCCTAACCCTTAAAATTAACCTAAAGCTAACACTAACCCTTGGCCTAATCCTAATCCTAACAATAATCGTAGCCCCAATTCTAACCTTAACCCTAGCCATAATACTAGTTCTAACCCTACCAATTACCCTGACTCTAAACCTAACCCTAACCCTAACCCTAATGATAACCCTAGCTCTAACCCTAAATCTACCCAAACCCTAACCCTAGACATAACTGTAAACCTAACCCTTGCCATAGACATAACCCTAGCTCAAACTCTAATCATTACCATAAACCTAACCCTAAACCTAACCTTAACCCTAAATTTAACCCTAACCCTAAACCAACATCTAACCTTATCCAATACCCTAAATCTAATTATAACCCTTTCCCTAATTCTAACACTAATTCTGACCCTAACCGTAACTCTAACCTAGACCTAACCCTAAACCTAACACTCGCCCTAGCGCTAACCCTAGATCAAATACTAAACTGAACCCTAATCCTAACCCTAATCTTAATCCCTAGTCCTAACCCTAACCCAAACCCTAATTCTAGCTTTAATACTAACCATAACACTAGCCCAAACCCTAGCTATAACCCTATCCATTACCCTAAGCACAACCATAACCCTAATGCTAACCCTAGGCCAAACCCTAATACTATTGCTATCCTGGACCTAATATGATCCTTAAACCTAACCCTATCAATTACCCTAAACTTAACCTGATCCTTAAACCTAAACCTATCATTACACTAACTCTAATCCTAATGCTAATTTGAGCCATGACACTAAACCTTAACCTTAATCTAAACCAAACTCAAAACCTGACCCTAAACCTAATAATACCCCTAGCTCTAAATCTGACCCTTACCCTAAACCTAACCCTTACACTAGACCTAGCCATAAACCTAACCCTAAATCTATCCCTAACCATAACCCAGACCTGACACTAGCCATAGCCCTAATTCTTGCCATAAACCTAAAACTAACCCTAAACCTAAACCTAGCCTTATTACTAACTCAAACCATAACCATAGCCCTAACCATAATTCTAACCTTTGACTTAGCCCCAAAACTAGCTTAACCCCATCCCTTCCCCTAAACCTAACCCTATCCCTTAACCTTTACCAAAGCCTAACTCTAGGCCTAATTCTAATGCAAACCCTAGACCTAATACTAGCCCTAATTTAGCCCTAAACCTAACTTAACCCTAGCCCTAAGACTAACTATAACTCTCGCCCTTGCCCTATTCCTAGTTCTAACCCTATCCCTTACCATAACCCTAACACTTGCCCTAATCTTAGCCCTAACCCTAGACCTAGCCCTAATCCTACATCTAAACCTAACCCTACGTTTAACCCTAACAATAAAGTTCTCATTAACAAAAGCCATAACACTAAGGCTAATCCAAAAATTAGCCCAAACCTTGCCCTAGCCCTACAACAAAATCGAGCAATAACCCGAAACCTAAACTTTAACCTAAACCAAACCCTAACCCTACACCTAGCCCTAAACCTATTTCTAATTTGAGGCCTAACCCTAACCCTAAATCTAACTCTGAACCTGAGTCTGACCCTAACACTAACCCTAGCTCTAAACATCACCTAAAACCTAAACGTAACCCTAACACTAGATCTAGCCCTAACCCTAGGCCTAAAACAAGCCCTAATCATAACCCTAGTTCTAAAATTAGCTGTAGGCCTAACCCAAAAGCCAGCCCTAATCAGAGACCTAACACTAGATTTAACCCTAAACTAACCCTAATCCTAGCCCTAACTCTTACCCTAAACCTAATCCTAAACCTAACCCTTGCCATAACCGAAAACCTAACTCTAACAATAGCCCTAATCCTAATCATAGCCCTAGCACTAACTCTAGCTCTAACCCTATACATTACACTAACCTTAAGCCTAACCCTAATGCTAACACTGAGATAACCATAACCCTATTCCTAACCCTAAACCGATCCATTATTCTAAACCTAACCTGAACTCTAAACCTAACCATATCAATAATCCTAACCATAACACTAAACCTAACACTAATTTGAGCCCTAAGCTTAAACATTGACCTAACCCAAACTGTAACCCTGAACCTGACCCTAATAATATGCTTAGGTCTAAAACTTACCCTAAAACTTAACCTAACTCTTACACTATATCTAGCCATAATCCTAACCCTAAAACTATCCCAAACATAACCCTAGGCCTGACATTAGCCCTAGGCCTAATGCTAGCCCTAACCTAACACAAACACTAGCCCTAATCCTAGCCCTAAACTTAGCCTTAATACTAACCCTAACCCTAACACTATCCCTAACTCTTATTTTAACCTTCTCTCTAGCCCTATACCTAGCTATATCATCATACCTAACCCTAACCATAACCCTAACTCTACCCCTAAACCTAGGCCTAGACCTATTACTAATCCTAGCTCTAATTCTAGCCATAATTAACCCCTAACCCTAACCCTAAACCTAACCCTAAACCTAAGACTGTCTCACTCTCACCCTAGCCCTAGCCCTAGATCTAACCCTATCCCTTACAATAACCCAAACCCTAGACCTAACCCTAGCCCTAAACTTCGCCCTAGATCTAAACCTAGATCTAACCCTAACTCTAAATCTAAACCTAAACCTAAGCCTAAATCACAGCCTAACACTAGCTCTAACCCTAATGCTAATTTGAAAACTAGCCTTTCCCTGGCCCTAGCCCTCAAACAAAACCGAGTCATAGCACTGACCCTAACCCTTAACCTAAACCAAACCCTAAGCCTACACCTAGCCCTAACCCTAGTCCTAATTCAAGTCCTAACACTAACTCTAGAACTAATCCTGACCCAGACTCTGAACCTCACATTATCCCTAGCCCTACACATCAACCTAACTCTAAATGTAATCCTAACACTAGACCTCACCCTAAAACTAACCCTAAAACTATCCCTAAACATAATGGCAGTTCTTAAATTAGCCATAGCCCTAACCTTAACATAAAACTTAGCCCTAATCCAATCCCTAATTCTAGCTTTAATTTTAACCCTGACCCTATCCCTAGTCATAGCCCTAGCTCTAACCCTACACTTACACTAATTCAAATCCTCACCCTATTGCTACCCTAGACCTAACCCTACTCCTTAGCTTACCCCAAAGCCTAACTCTATTACTAGTTCTAACCCTAGGCCTCATTCTAGCTCTAAATTTAACCCAAATCCAAACCCTGACCCTGACTCATATTCTGACCCTGACACTAACCCTAGGTTTAAACCTGACCCTATCCCTAAACCTAGCCCTATTGGTAACCCTATACCTAAACCTAAAACTAACACTAGCCCAAGACTTAAACCTTATCCTAAATATAGCCATTACCCTAGCCATAGCCCTAACAATAATCCTTAACCTTACTGAAACACTAAAGCTACACCTAGACCTAGCCCTAGTCCTAATCTGGCCCTAACCCTAAACCTAAACCTAACTCTAACCCAAACACTAATGCTTACCCTAACACAAACCCTAATTCTAAGTCTTATGCTAACCCCAAAACTAACCCTAACACTAGACTAACCTGAAAACTAGCCATAACCATAACCCTAGCTCTTACATTACCTATACACCTAACACTAGCCATAAACCTCACACAAAAACCTAGCCCTGATCCTAGCCCTAAACCTAACCCTAAGCATAACCCTAACCCTAAACGTAACCCTCTCCCTAGCCTTAACCCTAGCTCAACTCAAACCCTAAACCTTACCTTAAACGTAACCCTAGCCCAAACCCTAAACCTCACCCTAACCCCAGCCCTAATCCTAAGTGTAATCATAGCACAAACTCTAGCTTTAACTCTATCAATTACCTTAAGTATAACTCTAAACCTAATGCTATCCCTAGCCCTAACCCTAATCCTAATCCTACCATAGCCCTGATTCTAACCTTAACAATTGTGCTAGCTTTATCCCTAGCTCAATCCCTAACCCTTACCCTTAACCTAACCCTAACACTAACCCAAGTCCTAACCCTAATCCTAACCCTAACCCTAACCCTAATTCTAACCTTAACCCTAGCCCTAACCTTAGCTCGAACCCTACCCATTACCCTGACCCAAAACTTAACCCTAATGTAACCCTAGACCTTAACCTAAACCTACCCTATGCCTTAACATAAACCTAATCCTAGAACTAACCATAAACATAAACTTAACCCTAACCCTATCCTTATCTCAAACCCTAATACTTAACGTAAACCTAACCCTAACCCTAAACCTAAACCTAACTCTAACCTGACATCTAACCCTAGCAATTACCCTAATCATAATGACAAACCTAGCCCTAAATATAACACTAAACATAACCATAACCCTTGACCAAACCTTAAACCTAACACTAGCCCTAGCACCAACCCTAGCTCAAACCCTAAACCGTACCCTAAACTTAATCCTAACCCTAACCCTGACCCTAACCCAAAATCTAGCCCTACTTTTAACCATAACCCTAGCCCTAAACCTAGATCTAAACCTATAAATTACCCTAACGATAATGATAACCCTAATGCTAACCCTTGGCCTGACACTAAAACTGTCACCAACCCTAACAATATCCATTATCCTAAAGCTAACCTGAACCATAAACCTAACCTATTCATACCCTAACCCTATCTCTAATCTTAATGCTAATTTGCGCCCTAACCCAAACCTTAACCTAACCCCAACCCAAAACCTGACCCTGACCCTAAAATACCACAGCTATAAACCTGACCCTTTCCCTAAATCTAACCCTTAAACTATACCTAACCATAAACCTAACCCTAAAACTCTCCCTGACCATAACCCTAGACCTGACATTATCACTAGCCCTAATTCTTGGCCTAAGCTAACACACACACACACACAAAAAAAAAAAAAAAATAGCCCTAATCCTAGCCTTAAACTTAGCCTTAATCCTAACCCAAACCATAAACCTAGCCATATCTCTTATGCTAATCATAAAATAGCCTTATCCCTAAACCTAGCACTAAAGCAAAACTGAGTAATAGGCCTAACCCTAAACTTTTTTGAGAGGGAGAGAGAGAGAGAGAGAGAGAGAGAGAGAGAGAGAGAGAGAGAGAGAGAGA